>NW_027095699.1:1675867-1746669 GCF_036850995.1 Saccopteryx leptura
GGTGTCAGTTATGATTTATTGTGGTGAGGTTCAGTATATCAGTTTCTCAGAAGGCAGAGCTGAGACATAAGTTTTTATTTTATAACAATGCCTGTTCTCAGGTATAAAACGGAGAAAATATAGAGGAAATGAAACAAAGACCCTGGGAGGTGTTCTGTGAGCAAAAGAACATAGCTTCTATGTAGTGACCAGTGCTCAGTTAAATTAATGATGTGCAAAGCTTAGGAGGTCTCTAAGTCTGGATTGCTGCCACGGCTCAAGAGAAAGTGCACATAAGGAAAGGGTTCACTTTGTGCTAAACAATTAGAAATACTGATTATGCCCTTGAATTTCAAGAGCAAATAAAAGTCGTTTGGTGTTGGCACCACAACAGACTAAATTATCATTTTTTTAATTAACCCTTTTTTTTCTCTAGTAAATTTATTCACCAAGGGACAATGGCTTACTCTCACCAGAGAGCTCAGTAGTTAAAGCTTCACACCCATACGCTAATATCATAGGCTTGCCCCTGCGTCAAGTCACATACAAAAACAGATTGATGTTTCTGACCGTCTGTCTGTCTTTTCCCCCATTTATCCTGCCTCTAACATGAATAAATATATAAAAGAAAAAATGAGCATGGCTTTTTTGTTGTTGTTTTTTCAGCTTAAATTGCATAGAAGAATAAATATGTTTTACAAAATCTCACCCCAAGAGGAAATAAATGGTACGTTTGTAAAGTACCATATTTCCCCATCTATAAGAATCTTCTCTGTATAAGACGCACCTTATTTGGGGGGCTCAGAGTTTGAGTAAATGATAGCAAAAGCGAATAAACGAGAAATGCAAGTAAAAAATTCTATAACCACTGTATAAGACACACCCACTTTTCTAACCCCACATTTTTCAAAAAAGATGAGTCTTATTCATGGGAAAATATGATTTACACCCACCAAATGTCTCTGTGAACATTTATTTTTTTCTTTTCTTTTCCAGAGACAGGAAGAGAGTCTAGAGAGAGGGATAGATAGGGACAGACAGACAGAGAGAGACTTCTTATTATGTGCCAGGTCACAGATCAATCATCAGTTTTTCGTTGTGACCCCTTATTTGTTCATTGACTCCAGTCTAATATGTGCCTTGACCAGGGGCTATATCTCATAGAGTGACCGCTTGCTATAGAAAGCGAACTTGGCCTCAAGCAGGTGAGCTTTGCTCAAACCACATGAGCCCACGGTCAAGATGGCACTCTTTGGATCTCAAACCTGAGTCCACCACATTCCAGTCACTTGCTCTAACCACTGCACCATCGCCTGCTCACACAGTGAACATTTTTTCTTTTACTTTCTCTGGATTTTATTTAGTATCCTGGTTCTCTGGTATGGGTGGAAAGGCTCTGTGTTTTAAGGTTTTCTTGCCCTAAATTAGATTCATCACTACATTTTTCCGTAGGTTTCTTTATGTGCCATTAATTTCCATTAATTTTCAGGTATTTTGCAACTTGAATTTTGATTTTGAGTGGAAAGAGGTTATTTAGGAGTTAATTTTCTTACCTTCATAAAAGGGATTTTTAGTTCATTTGTAATAATGTTTACTATATTAAGTGTGAGGACAACAAGAAACATGCTTTATATCATTTCAAAGGTTAGCTATAGTTGAAACTTGCGTTAAACATCATAAAGGATTATCTGTGGTAAATGTTTTCCAAGTGCGCTTCCCTGCTGCCACCTCGTGTGAACCTTCGGAATAACAGCTTGGATGAGTTCATCTGGATAAATACATCAGTTGGGTGTTGTGCGTTATCTAAAAATGTTGAATCCAAGAAAGTTTTATAACTTGTAAATATAATGAATTGCTAGTTACAGCTACTACTTCTTTCAACGTTAATTGTCATGAAAGCAAGGATTATTCTTGGTATCATTTCAATCCTCTGATTTTCTCTGGAAATTGCTCCAAAGCGCATACAATAATGGTCTCTGTTACATGTGTTTCTCTGCTGCCACCTCGTGTGCATCTTGGGAATCAAGCCTCAGTACAGTTTCAAAGGAATAGTTTGGCACAGAGCATTTTTTATAAACATTGATTCCAATTTGCCGTTTATGTAAAGGTTTTGTGTATCCTTAGTGGTTTGTTTTCTGAAAATCTCTCGGTTCAACTTATTTTTCTTCTTTACTTCCAGCCATGCTTTCATAAAGCCTTTGAAAGTGCCCATCATATACAAGGCACTGTGCTAGGAACTCTTGTCCTGCACTCAATGACTTCCCATTCTACTCTTTTAACTTCTGTCTTTTGAACTTCTTTTATTATAAAACTACTTCGTGTATTGTAAAATAGGTTGTGCTTTGATTTGACACGTATGTTGAATTTCAGCTGCTTTTTTATTATACAAAAAGACTCTTAAAGCAGAAGTGCAAGAAAAATGATCTCAAAACAACAACAAGAAATTTTCATAAGATATATCTACTGTTAATATTAGGACATTTTCTTTCCATATTCTTTGTGTACGTATTATATTTCTGTATGTATATATACTCAGGTACATTGGGTGTGTGTACATCTGTGTGCATAAATGTGCATTGCACATGAGCATACCTCTCTGTGTCAACAGTGTCTGTGATTTGTGGATATCTGTGTACATATGCAAATTACAATTTATTCGTTCATTCAGGAAAAACTTATTGTATTTGATTAATTGTCAGGGACTGTGCTCGACACTGGTTGCTTATAGTGAATGAGACAGTCTCACTTTCTGTCTTTATAAATATTACACTCTAATGGGGTAGACAGAAAGAGAAAAATATACTTAAATAAAATAAACATAAGTTTAAGAAGCACTTAATTTGGTAGTGCAATATCTTTGGAGTCAGTTATAATTTATTGTGGTGAGGTTCAGTATATCAGTTTCTCAGAAGGCAGAGCTGAGACATAAGTTTCTGTTTTATAACAATGCCTGTTTTCAGGTACAAAACGGAGAAAATATAGAGAAAATTAAACAAAGACACTGGGAGGTGTTCTGTGAGCAAAAGAACCTAGCTTCTATGTAGTGACCAGTGCTCAGTTAAATTAATGATGTCCAAAGCTTAGGAGGTCTCTAAGTCTGGATTGCTGCCACGGCACAAGAGAAAGTGCATGTGAGGAAAGGGGTCACTTTGTGCTAAACAATTAGAAATACTGATTATGCCCTTGAATTTCAAAAGCAAGTAAAAGTCTTTTGGTGTTGGCACCACAACAGACTAGATTATCATTTATTTAATTACCTCTTTTTTTCTCTAGTAAATTTATTCACCAAGGGACAATGGCTTACTCTCACCAGACAGCACAGTAGTTAAAGCATCACAGCCATATGCTAATATCATAGACTTGGCCCTGCGTCAAGGCACATACAAATACAGATTGATGTCTGACTGTCTGTCTGTCTTTTCACTATTTATCCTGCCTCTAACTTGAATAAATATATAGAAGAAAAAATAAGCATGGCTTTTGTGCTGCTGTTTTTGCAGCTTACATTGTACAGAAGAATGAACTATATTTTACAAAATCTCACCCCAAGAGGGAATAAATGGCACGTTTGTAAAGTACCATATTTCCCCATCTATAAGAAGCTTCCCTGTATAAGACGCACCTTATTTGCGGGGCTCAGAGTTTGAGTAAATGATAGGAAAAGCGAATAAATGAGAAATGCAAGTAAAAAATTTTATAACCACTGTATAAGATGCACCCAGTTTTCTAACCCCACATTTTTCAAAAAAGATGAGTCTTATTCATGGGAAAATATGATTTACACCCACCAAATGTCTCTGTGAACATTTTTTTTTCTAGAGACAGTGAGAGAGTCAGAGAGAGGGATAGATAGGGACAGACAGACAGAGATAGACTTCTTATTATGTGCCAGGTCACAGGTCAATCATCAGTTTTTCATTGTGACCCTTATTTGTTCATTGACTCCTGTCTCATATGTGCCTTGACCAGGGGCTATATTCCATAGAGTGACCGCTTGCTATAGACAGCGACCTTGGTCTCAAGCAGGTGAGCTTTGCTCAAACCACATGAGCCGATGCTCAAGGTAGCACCCTTTGGATCTCAAACCTGAGTACACCACATTCCAGTCACTTGCTCTAACCACTGCACCATCGCCTCCTCACACAGTGAACATTTTTTCTTTTACTTTCTCTGGATTTTATTTAGTATCCTGGTTCTCTAGTATGGGTGGAAAGGCTCTGTGTTTTAAGGTTTTCTTGCCCTAAAATAGATTCATCACTACATTTTTCCGTAGGTTTTCTTATGTAGTATTAATTTCCATTAATTTTAAGGTATTTTGCAACTTGAATTGTGATTTTGAGCAGAAAGAGGTTATTTAGGAGTTAATTTTCTTACCTTCATAAAAGGGATTTTTAGTTAAATTGTATTAATGTTTACTATATTAAGTGTGAGGACAACAAGAAACATGCTTTATATCATTTCAAAGCTTAGATGTAGTTGAAACTTGCTTGAAAGAACATACAGAGTTATCTGTGGTAAATGTTTTCCAAGTGCACGTCCCTGCTGCCACCTCATGTGCACCTTCGGAATAACAGCTCGGATGAGTTCATCTGGATAATTATATCAGTTGGGTGTTGTGCGTTATCTAACAATGTTGAATCCAAGAAAGTTTTATAACTTGTAAATATAACGAATTTCCACTTACAGCTACTACTTCTTTCAACGTTAATTGTTATGAAAGCAAGAATTATTCTTGGTATCATTTCAGTCCTCTGATTTTGGCTGGAACTTGATCCATAGCATATACAATAAAGAAAGAAATGTTCAAAGAGACATTTGTAGTTTCTATCCATATTTTCCTATGTATAAAACTCATCATTTTTAAAAATGTGGGGTTTGAAACCTGGGTGCATCTATTTCAGTGGTTGTTGTATTTTTACTTGCATTTCCTGTTTCTTTGCATTTGTTATCATTTTCTCAAATTTTGTGCCCGAGAATTAAAATGCTAGTTATACAGGGAGGCTACTTATACATGATGAGATATGGTACTTTACAACCTTACCACTTATTTCCTCTTGGGGTGAGATTTTGAAAAAAAATAACTCATTCCTTTAAGCAGTTTAAGCTGCAAAAACACAAAAAAAATCCATTGTCATTTTTCTTTTATTTAGTTATTAATGTTAGAGGGAGGAAAAGGGACAAAAAATCACACAGATAGTCAGAAACATCAATGTGTTTCTGTATGTGCCTAGACCAAGGAACAAACCTATGACATTAGTGTATGTGTGTGATGCTCTATCTACTGAGCTCTCTGGTGATAGCAAGCCATTGTATTTAGGGGGAAAAATTACTAGAGAAAAACTGATGTAATTAAAATTGAAACAATAATCTACTATGCTGTGGTGACAATACCAGAAGACATTTTTTGTTTTTGACTGTTAGGGGCATAAAAAATATTTCTGATTTTTTATCACGATGTGACCCCTTTCTTAACATGCACTTTTTTCTTGTGCTGGTGAAGCAGTCCAGACTAAGAGACCTCCTATGCTTTGGACATCAGAATTTATCTGAGCCTGAGTCACCACTTACACTCTAGGTACTTTTGCTCACAGAACACCTCACAGGGTCTTGTTCCGCTAGTTGAGAATATTCTTACTTTTTATATAGCTGAGAAAACGCACTGCTAAGGAACTGAGACTTAGGTCTCAGCTTGCCTTTAAGAAACTGTATACTAGAAATCGCCACTGATCAATGAAAACTGAACAAGACATTGCACTACTATATCCAGTGCTTGTCACAACTTATACTTGTTTTATTTATGTACATTTTTCTTCTTCTGTCTGCAGCACGGCAGTGTATTATTCATAAATACCGTCTGTCTTCTTCACTACAGGCAAAGAGTGTAGAGAACAGTGCCTGGAACATAATAGAAATACAATCAGTGTTTAATGAATGAAAGAATAAATAGTAATTTGCATGCATACACATGTATCCACAAATGATAGAAACTGTGGACCCAGAGAGATATCATCATATGCAATGCACATCTATACACACAAATGTATACACACCCAAAGTACATTAGTATGTATAGATATACAAGTATAATAGGTACACTAAGAATATGGAAAGATAATGTCATAATATTAACAGTAGTTATCTCTGGATGAATATTTGTTGTTTTGTATTCTATTCAATTTTTCTTGCACTTATGCAATAAGAATATAGTTTTTATAATAAGAAAGCAGTTACATTCAAAATACATTTCAAATCAAAGCCCATCTTATTTTACAATACATTAAGAGGATTTAAATAAATGAGCCCAAAATCAGAAGTAAAAATAGTAGAATGGGAGGACTTTGAGTACACCAACTATTCATACAGTTCCTAGCACAGTGCCTGGTATATGATGGGAACATTCAAAGGCTTTATGAAAGTATTGCTGGAAGGAATGAAGAAAAACAATGTGAACCTATAGATTCCCAGAAATCAAATCACTAAGAATACACAAAATATTTACAGAACCGGCAAATTGGAATCAAGGTTTGTAGACAATCCTCTTTACTATTTCTTTCATTTGGATCTGTTCTGAGGCGTGATTCCCAACTAGCACACGAGGTGGCAGAAGAAAAGCACATGAAACAGAGACCATTATTGTATGTGCTATGCAGCAAGTTTCAGCCAACTTCAGAGGATTGAAATAATATCAAATATGTCTATTGCTTTCACTAGAGTTAACGTTGAAACAAGTAGCAAACAGTAACTGGAAATTCCTTATATTTACAAGTTATAAAAGTATCTTCTAAATAGTCTTGTTTTCAACATTGATAGATAAAGCACAACTCCCAACTGCTGTGTTTTTTTCAGGTGACCTGCTCTGAGCTGTTATTGCCAAGGTGAACATGAGGTGGCAGCAGAGAAGCGCACTTGGAAAACATTTCCCACAGACAATCCTTTATTTTCTTTCTAGCAAGTTTCAATTACCTCAAACTTTTGAAATGATATAAAGCATGTTTCTCCTTGTCATTACACTTACTCTAGAAATCAGTAAAAAAACTAACTAAAAAACCCTTCTTTTTTTAAGTTAAGAAATTCACTCCTAAATAACCCCTGCTGAAAATCAAAATTCAAGTTACAAAATACTTTAAACCTAATGGAAATAAAAACTACATAAGGAAACCTATGGAAAAGTGTTGGAATGAATCCATTTTAGTAGAAAAAAACTTTAAAATACACAATGTTACCACCCATACTATGAAACAGGATACTAACCAAATCCAGAGAAAGTAAAAGATAAAAATTTTCACGGCCTGAGGAGGCGGTGGCACGGTGGATAAGCATTTGAATGGAATGCGGAGGACCCATGCTTGAGATTACAAGGTCGCCTGCTTGTGCCTGGGCTTTATTAAGAGTAGATATATCTGTATGAAAATTTGTTGTTGTTGCTTTTGAGATCATTTTTCTTGACTTCTGCAATAAGAATACATTTTTTAAAATAAAAAAGCTGTTAAAATTTAACATACTTGTCAAATCAAAGAACAACCTAATTTACAATACACGAAGAAGATTTATTTAAAAGAAGTTCAAAAGACAAAATTTAAAAAAGTAGAATGGGAAGACATTGAATGTAAGGACATGAGTTCTTAGCAGAGTGCATGGTATATGATGGAAACTTTCAAAGGATTTATGAAAGCATGGCTTGAAGGAAAAAAGAAAAACAAGATGAACCCAGAGGTTTTCAGAAAACAAACCACTAAAAATACACAAATACTTGACAGAAACGGCAAATTGGAATCAACGTTTATAGAGAATGCTCTCTAAAAAAATATTTCTTTGGACCTGTACTGAGCCACGATTCCCAAGATGCACACAAGATGTCAGCAGGGAAGCACATGTAACAGAGACCGTTATTGTATGTGCTATGGAGCAAGTTCCAGCCAACTTCATAGGATGGAAATGATAATGAGTGTATCTCTTGCTTTCACTACAATGAACGTTGAAAGAAGGAGCAAGCAGTAACTAGTAATTCCTTATATTTACAAGTTATAATAGTTTACTTTAGTTAGCCTTGCCTTCAACATTGATACATAATTCACAACACAAAACTGATGTATTTGTCCAGGTGAACTGATCTGAGCTGTTATTCCCAATGTGCACACGTGGTGGCAGCAAAGAAGTGCACTTGGAAAACATTTACAACAGATAATCCTGTATGTTCTTTCAAGCAAGTTTCAACTACCTCTAATGTTAGAAATTACATAAAGCATGTTTCCTGTTGTCATTACACATAATATAGTAAATAGTAATAGAAATTAATGAAAAATTTCTTTTCTGAAGGTCACAAAATTCACTCCTAAATAACCCTCCCCTTAAAATCATAATTCAAGTAGCAAAATACCTTAAAATTAATAGAAATAAAAACTACATAAGGAAACCTATGTAAAAATATAGTGATGAATATATTTTAGGGCAAGAATACCTTAAATTTCAAAGCTTTTCCACCCATACTGAGAAACACGATACTAAATAAAATTCAGAAAAAGTAAAAAAAAAAAAAAAATGTTCACAGCCAGAACAGGCAATGACGCAGGGGTTAGAGTATTTAACTGGAATGCGCAGGACCCAGGTTTGAGATCCCAAGGGCGCCAGTTTGAGCACGGGCTCCTGTGGTTTGCCCAAAGCTCACCAGCATCGGTTCAAGGTCGCTGGCTTGAGCAAGTGGTCACTTGATCAGCTGTAGCCCCCTGGTCAACGCACATATGAGACAGGAGTCAATGATCACGTAAGAGTTCACAAAGAAAAACTGATGATGGATCTGTGTCCTTGCACATAATAAAAACTTTCTCCACTTCTGTCTGTCTGTCCCTATCTATCCTTCACTCTAACTCTCTCCCTGTTTTTGTAAAAAAAAAAAAGTACACAGAGACATTTGGAGAGTGTATACCATATTTTCCCATGTATAAGACTCATATACTCTTCAAGAACCAAGACTTATGTCTCAGCTCTGCCTTCCGAGAAAATGATATACTTAACCATGCCACGATCAATCACAACTGGGACCAATGTATTGCACTACCGAATCCAGTGTTTGTGACAACTTATAATTTTTTGTATATTTTATCTTTCCTTTTTCTACTCCATGACAGTGTAATATCCATAAAGTCAAAAAGTGAGTTTCTCCCTTTCACTATTGGCAACCAGTGTCGAGCACAGTGCCTGGCATATAATGAAAATTCAATATGTTTTACTGGAGGAGTGAATAAATATTCATTTGCATAAGTACACAAATATCCACAAATGATAGACACTATTGAAACAGAGAGGTATGCTCACATGCGGTGCACATCTATGCACACATTGGGTACATGCACCAAATGTACCTGAGTACATATACATAGGGAAATATAATTGGTACACAAAGAATATGGAAAGAAAATGGCTAAAGTTAACAGTTGATATCTATGTATCAAAATTTGTTGTTTTCTTTTTCTTATCATTTTTTTGCATTTCTGCAATAAGAATACCATTTTTATAGTAAAAATCTGTTAAAATGCTATATACTTGTCAAATCAAAGCACATCATAATTTACAATACATTAAGTAGATTTAAATAAAAGAAGTTCAAAAGACAGATGTAAAAATAGTAGAATGGGAAGTGACTGAGAGCAGGGACATGAGCTCTTAGCAGAGTGCCTGGTATATGCAGGGCACATTCAAAGGATTTATGAAAGCATGCCTAAAATAAAAAAAGAAAAGCAAGATGAAACGATAGATTCCCAGAAGACAAAAACCATTAAAGATACAGAAATACTTCACAGAAGCGGCTAATTGGAATCCATGGTTTTAGACAATCTTGTCTACCAAACCTTTCCTTTGGACATGTACTGAAGCATGATTCTCAAGATGCAAACGAGGTGGTAGCAGACAAGCACATTTAAAAGAGGCCAATATTTTATGTGCTAAGGAGAAAGCTCTACCAAACTTCAGATGATTGAAATTATTTAAAGTGTATCTCTTGCTTACACTACAGTTAACATTGAAAAAGGTAGCAAACAGTAACTGGAACTCCCTAATATTTACAAGTTATGAAAGTATCTTCTAGATAGCCTTCGATTCAACATTGATAGATAATGCACAACACCCAACTGCTGTGTTTTTCCAGGTGAACTGCTCTGAGTTGTTATTTCCAAGGTGCACACAAGGTGGCAGCGTGGAAGCACTCTTGGAAAACATTTTCCACAGTTCATCCTGTATGTTCTTTCAAGCAAGCTTCAACTACCTCTAACTTTATAAATGATATAAAACATGTTTCTTGTCATTACACTTAATATACTAAACAGTAATAGATATTAACTAAAATCCCTTTTTTTAAGGTAATGAAATTCAGTCCTAAATAACCCCCCCTCAAAATCACAATTCAAGCTGCAAAATACATGGAAATTAATGAAATGAAAAACTATATAAGAACATCTATTAAAAAATGTAGTGATGAATATATTTTAGAGGAATAAGACCTTAAAATACAGAGCCATTCCAACTATACTAAGAACCAGGATACTAAATAAAATCGAGAGAATGTAAAAGAAACAAAATATTCACAGACTGACAAGGCAGTGGCACAGTGGGTAGAGCATTTGACTGGAATGCGCAGTACCCAGATTTGAGATCCCAAATTCGCCAGCTTGAGTGTGGGCTCGTTCGTTCTAGCAAAGCTCAACAGCTTGATCCCAATGTCGCTGGCTTGAGCAAGGGGTCACTCGGTCAGCTGTAGCCCCCTGGTCAAGGCACATATGAGAGAGCAGTCAATGAACAACTAAGGTGTCCTTACAAAATAATGATGATTGATCTGTGACCTGGCACATAATAAAAAATTTTCTCCATTCTTGTCTGTCTCACCCTATCTATCCCTCTCTCTCACTCTCTCTATGACTCTGGAAAAAAGAAAAAAAGGAAAGAAATAAATGTTCACAGAGACATTTGGAGTTTCTATCCATATTTTCCTATGAATAAAACTCATCATTTTTAAAAATGTAGGGTTTGAAACCTGGGTACATCTTATACAGTGGTTGTTGTATTTTTACTTGCATTTGCTGTTTCTTCGCATTTATTATCATTTTTTCAAATTCTGTGCCCCAAAATTAAGGTGCTACATATAGAGGGTGTCTACTTATACATGGGGAGATATGGTACTTTACACCCTTACCTCTTATTTTCTCTTGGGGTGAGATTTTAAAAAAAATAATTCATTCCTCTAAGCAATTTAAGGTGAAAAAACACCAAAGAAAAGTTATTGTCATTTTTCTTTTATTTAATTATTAATGTTAGAGGGAGGAAGAGGGTGGAAAACAGACACATATAGTCAGAAACATTAATGTGTTTCTGTATGTGCCTAGACCAAGGACCAAATCTATGACATTAGTGTATGTGTGTGATGCTCCATCTACTGAGCTCTCTGATGATAGAAAGCCATTGTTTATAGGGTGGAAAATTACTAGAGAAAAACTGAGGTAATTAAAATAAAACAATAATCTAGTCTGCTGTGGTGAAAACACCAGAAGACCTTTCTTTGCTCTTGACTGTTAGGGGCATAAAAAGTATTTCTGATTGCTTACCACGATGTGACCTCTTTTGTAACATGGACTTTTTTCTTGTGCTGTTGCAGCAATCTAGACTGAAAGACCTCTTAATCTTTTGAAATCAGAATTTATCTGAGCCTGTGTCACCACTTACAAGCTAGGTTCTTTTGCTCACAGAACACCTACAAGGGTTCTTGTTTCAGCTGTTGAGAATTTTCTCACTTTTATAGCTGAGAACACGCATTGCTGAAGAACTGAGACTTAGGTCTCAGCTCTGCCTTTAAGAAACTGATATACTGAACATCGCCATGATTAATGAAAACTGAAAACAAGACATTGCACTAATACATCCAGTGCTTGTCACAACTTATAATTATTTTATTTATGTACATTTTTCTTCCTCTCTACAGCATGACAGTGTATTATTCATATAGATAGTCTGTCTCTTTCACTATAAGCAAGCAGTGTAGAGCATAGTGCCTGGAACATAATAGAAATACAATCAGTGTTTAATGAATGAAAGAATAAATAGTAATTTTCATGCATACACTTGTATCCACAAATGATAGAAACTGTGGACCCAGAGAGATATGCTCATATGCAATGCACATCTATACACACAGAATTATGCACACCCAATGTACCTTAGTACATAGAGATATAGAAATATAATAGGTACACTAAGAATATGGAAAGATAATGTCACAATATTAACAGTAGTTATCTCTGAATGAAAATTTGCTGTTTTGTATTCTATTCATTTTTTCTTGAATTTCTGCAATAAGAATACAGTTTTTATAATAAAAAAGCAGTTACATTCAACATACTTTTCAAATCAAAGCACATGTTATTTTACAATACATTAACAAGATTTAAATAAAGGAGTCCAAAAGCAGAAGTAAAAATAGTAGAATGGGAAGACATTGAGTGCACCAACTACTCATACAGTTACTAGCACAGTGCCTGGTATATGATGGGAACATTCAAAGGCTTTATGAAAGCATTTATGGAAGAAAAGAAAAAAAACAAGGTGAACCAAAAGATTCCCAGACATGAAATCACTAAGAATACATGAAATATTTACAATACTGGCAAATTGGAATCAACTTTTGTAGACAATCCTCTCTACTATTTCTTTCCTTTGGATCTGTTCTGAGGCATGATTCCCAAGATTCACACTAGGTGGCAGCAGAGAAGCACTTGTAACAGAGACCATTATTGTATGTGCTATGGAGCAAGTTCCAGACAAAATCAAAGGATTGAAATGATATCATGAATATTTCTTGCTTTTATGACAATTAATGTTGAAAGAAATAGTAGCTGTAACTAGAAATTCGTTATATTTATAAGTTATAAACCTTTCTTATAGATAGCCATGGATTCAACATTGATAGATAACGCAAAACAGCCAACTGATGTATTTATCCAGATGAAGTGATCTGAGCTGTTATTCCCAAGGTGCACACGAGGTGGCAGCAGGGAAGCGCACTTGAAAAACATTTATCACAGATAATCCTGTATGTCCCTTCAAGCAAGTTTCTACTCCCTCTAACCTTAGAAATGATATAAAGCATGTTTCTTGTCCACACACTTAATATAGTAAACAGTAATACAAACTAACTAAAAATATTTTTTTGAAGGTAAGGAAATTAACCCCTAAATAACCTCTTTCTGCCAAAAATCAGAATTCAAGTTGTAAAATACCTTAAAATTAACGGAAATAAAAACTACATAAGGAATCCTATAGAAAAATGTAGTGATGAATCTATTTTAGGGCAAGAAAATCTTAAAACACATAGCCTTTCTACTCGTACTAATAACCAGGATACTAAATAAAATCCAATGAAAGTAAAACAAAATATGTTCACAGCATGAGCCAGCGATGGTTAAGTGGTTAGAGCAATTGACTGGAATGTGTTGGACTCAGGTTTGTGATCCCAAGGGTGCCATCTTGAGCGTGGGATCATGTGATTGGAGCAAAGCTCACCATCTTGAGCCCAAGATGGCTGACTAGAGCAAGCGGTCACTCTATGAGTTATAGCCCCCTGGTCAAGGCACATATGAGACAAGAGTCTATGAATAAGTAAGGGTTCACAACGAATAACTGATGATTGATCTGTGACATGGCACATAATAAGAACTCTCTCTCTCTATCTGTCTGTCCATATCTATGCCTCTCTCTGACTCTTTCCCTTTCTCTGGAAAAAAAAAAAGAAAAAAAGAAATGTTCACAGAGACAATTGGTGTGTGTATATCATCTTTTCCCATTAAGGACACTCAACTTTTTTGAAAAATGTGGGGTTAGAAAACTGGGTGCGTCTTATACAGTGGTTGTAGAATTTTTTTCTTGCATTTCTCATTTATTAGCTTTTGCTATCATTTACTCAAACTCTGAGCCCCCCAAATAAGTTTCGTCTTATACTGGGAAGCTTCTTATAGATGGGGAAATATGGTACTTTACAACTTTACCACTTATTCCCTCTTGGGGTGAGATATTGTAAAACATAATTCATTCTTCTATGCAATTTAAGCTGCAAAAACAACAACAAAAAAGTCATGCTCATTTTTTTTCTTTTATATATTTATTCATGATAGAGGCAGCATAAAGGGGGGAAAAGACAGACGGAGAGTCACAAACATCCATCTGTTTTGTATGTGCCTTGATGCAGGGCCAAACCTATGATATTAGCATATGGGTGTGATGCTTTAACTACTGAGTTCTCTGGTGAGAGCAAGCCATTGTCTCTTGGTGAATAAATTTACTAGAGAAAACCAGAGGTAATTAAAAAATAAAATGATAATCTAGTGTGTTGTGGTGCCAACACCAGAAGACTTTTATTTGCTCTTGAAATTCAAGGGCATAATCAGTATTTCTAATTGTTTAGCACAAAGTGACTTCTTTTCTCACATGTACTTAATCTTGTGCCGTGGCAGCCATCCAGACTGAGAGACCTTCTAAGCTTTGGTCATCATTAATTTAACTGAGCATTGGTCACTACATAGAAGCTAGGTTCTTTTGCACACATAACACCTCCCAGGGTCTTTGTTTCATTACTTCTATATTTTCTCCGTTTTATACCTGAGAATACGCATTGCTGAAAAACCGAGAATTATGTCTCAGCTCTGCCTTCTGAGAAACTGATATACTGAACATCACCACAATAAATCATAACTGACACTAAAGATATAGCACTACCAAATTAAGCCCTTGTTAAACTTATGTTTATTTTATTTATGTATATTTTTCTCTTTCTGTCTACCACTTTACAGTGTAGTGTTCATAAAAAGAGAAAGTGAGACTGTCTCATTCACTATAGGCAACCAGTGTTGAGGAAAGTGATTAAAAATTAATCAAATACAATAAGTATTTCCTGAACGAACAAATAAATAGTCATTTGCATAGTACACAGATATATACAAATCACAGACACTGTTGACACAGAGAGATATGCTCATGTGCAATGTACATTTAGGCTCACAGATGTATACACATCGAAAATACCTGAGTATATATACATATATATAATGTATATGTAATATAATATGTACACAAAGAAATATCATACGTACACAAGGAATATGGAAAGAAAATGTCCTAATATTAACAGTAGATATATCTGTATGAAAATTTGTTGTTGTTGTTTTTAAGATCATTTTTCTTGCACTCCTGCTATAAAAATACTTTTCTTATAATAAAAAAGCTATTAAAATTCAACATACTTGTCAAATCAAAGCACATCCTATTTTACAATACACAAAGTTGATTTATGTAAAAGAAGTTCAAAAGACAGAAGTTAAAGGAGTAGAATGGGAAGTCATGGAGTGCACGGGCATGAGTTCCTAGCACAGTGCCCGGTATATGATGGGCACTTTCAAAGGTTTATGAAAGCATGTCTGGAAGAAAAAAAGAAAAACAAGGTGACCCGAGAAATTTTCAGGAAAAAACCCACTAAGAATAAACAAAAACTGTACAGAAATGGCAAATTGGAATCAACGTTTATAGAAAATGCTCTGTATCAAATTATTCCTTTGGACCTGTACTGAGGCTTGATTCCCAAGATGCACACGAGGTGGCAGCAGAGAAGCAAATTTAACAAAGACCATTATTGTATGTGCTATGGAGAAAGTTTCAGCCAACATCAGAGGATTGAAATGATAACAAGTATATGTCTTGTTTTCACTACAATAAATGTTGAAAGAATTAGCAAAAAGAAACTAGAAATTCCTTATATTTACAAGTTATAAAACTTTCTTTTAGATAGCATTGGATTCAACATTGAGAGATAACGCACAACACCCAATGGATGTATTTATTTGTGTGAACTGATCTTAGCTGTCATCCTCAAGGTGCAAATGAGGGGACAGCAGGAAAGCGCACTTGGAAAACAATTACCACAGATTATCCTGTATGTACTTTCATGCAAATTTCAACTACCTCTAAACTTAGAAATAATATAAAGCATGTTTCTTGTTGTCATCACACTTAATATAGTAAACCGTAATATAAATTAAATAAAAATCGCTTTTTTGAAGGTAAGGTAATTCACTCATAAATAAACCCTTTCCGCTCTAAATCACAATTCAAGTTGTAAAATTCTTTAAAATTAATGGAAATAAAAAATGCATAAGTAAACCTATGGGCAAATGTAGGGATGAATCTATTTTAGGGCAAGAAATCCTTAAAATACACAGCCTCACCACCCATATTAAGAACCAGGATACTAAATAAAATCCCGAGAAAGTAAAAGAAAAAAATGTTCACAGCCTGTGCAGGCGATGTCGCAGTGGTTAGAGCAATTGACTGGAATGCATAGGACCCAGGTTTGAGATCTCAGGGGCGCCAGCTTGAGCGTGGGCTCAAGTTATCTGAGAAAAGCTCACCAGCTTGAGCCCAAGATCGCTGGCTCGAGCAAGCAGTAACTTTATGAGCTGTAGCCCCCTGGTCAAGGCACATATGAGACAGGAGTCAATGAACAAGTAAGGGGTCACAACAAAAAACTGATGATTGATATGTGACCTGGCACATAATAAAAACTCTCTCCATTTTGGTCTGTCTGTTCCTATCTCTTCCTCTCTCTGACTCTCTCCCTTTCTCTGTAATAAAAAAAATGAAAAAAAGAAATGTTCACAGAAACATTTGGACGGTGTATACCATATTTTCCCATGAATAAGACTCATCTTTTTTGAAAAATGTGTGGTTAGAAAACTGGGTGCGTCTTATACAGTGGTTGTAGTATTTTTTCTTGCATTTTGCATTTATTCACATTTGTTATCATTTATGCAAACGTTGAGCCCCCAAAGAAAGGTGCGTCTTATAGAGAAAGGCTCTTTATATGTTAAGAAATAAGGTACTTTACAAAGTTACCATTTATTTCCTCTTGGGGTGAAATTTTGATAAACATAATTCATTCTTCTATGCAATTTAAGCTGCAAATACAACAACAAAACAACCATTTTCATTTTATTTATTTATTTATTCATGTTAGAGGCAGAATAAAGGAGGGAAAAGACAGACAGACAGTCAGAAACATCAATCTGTTTTTGTATGTGCCTTGACCCAGGAGCATACCTATGACATTAGTGTATGGGTGTGATGCTTTAACTACTGAGCTCTCTGGTGAGAGGAAGCCATTGTCTTTGGGGAAAAAATTTACTAAAGAAAACCAGAGGTAATTTAAAAACAAAATGATAATCTAGTCTGCTGTGGTGACAACACCAGAATACTTTACTTTGCTCTTGAAATTCAAGGTCATAATCAGTATTTCTAATTGTTTAGCACAACGTGACCCCTTTACTAACATGCACTTTCTCTTGTGCCATGGCAGCAGTCCAGACTGAGAAACCTTCTAATTTTGGACATTGTTAATTTAACTGAGCATTGGTCACCACATAAAGCTAGGTTCTTTTGCTCACAGAACACATCCCAGGGTCTTTGTTTCATTACTTCTATATTTTCTCCGTTTTATACCTGAGAACACGCATTGCTGAAAAACCAAGACTTATGTCTCCGCTCTGCCTTCTGAGAAACTGATATACTGAACCTCACCACAATAAATCATAACTGACACCAAAGATTTTACACTACCAAATTCAGTGATTGTTAAACTTACGATAACATTTTTATGTATATTGTTCTCTTTCTGTCTACCTCATGATAGTGTCATATTCATAAAGACAGAAAGTGAGATTGTCTCATTCACGATAGGCAACCAGTGTTGAGCACAGTGCCTGGCACATAATAGAAATAAAATAAGTGTTTTCTGAATGAATGAACAATTAGTCATTTGCATACATACACAGATATCCACAAATGACTGGCACTCTAGACACAGAGAGATATGCTCACATGTAATGCACATCTATGCACACAGATGTACATACACCCAATGTAGCTGAGTATATATACATACAGATATATTTTAGGTACACAAAGAATATAGAAAAAAAGTATCCTAATATTATCAGTAGATATATCTGTATGAAAAATTGTTGGTGTTGTTTTTGAGATAATTTTTCTTGCACTTCTGCAATAAGAATACTTTTTTTTAATAAAAAAGCTGTTAAAATTCAACATACTTGGCCGGTTGGCTCAGCGGTAGAGCGTTGGCCTGGTGTGCGGGGCCCCCAGGTTCAATTCCCGGCCAGGGCACATAGGAGAAGCGCCCATTTGCTTCTCCACCCCCCTTCCTCTCTGTCTCTCTCTTCCCCTCCTGCAGCCAAGGCTCCATTGGAGCAAAGAAGGCCCGGGCGCTGGGGATGGCTCCTTGGCCTATGCCCCAGGTGCTAGAGTGGCTCTGGTCGCTGCAGAACAACACCCCAGAGGGGCAGAGCATTGCCCCCTGGTGGGCGTGACGGGTGGATCCTGGTCGGGTGCATGAGGGAGTCTGTCTGACTGTCTCTCCCCGTTTCCAGCTTCAGAAAATTACAAAAAAATATTCAATATACTCCTCAAGCCTAAGCACATGCTATTTTACAATACATGAAGTTGTTTTATATAAAAGAAGTTCAAAAGACAGAAGTTAATAAAGTAGAATGGGAAATCATTGAGTTCAGGGACATGAGTTCCTAGCACAGTGCCTGGCATATAATGGGAACTTTCAAAGGCTTTATGATAGCATGGCTGGAGGGAAAGAAGATAAACAAGATGATCTGGAAAATTTTCAGGAAAAAAACCAGTTCGGATACACAAAACCTTTATAGAAACGGCAAATTGGAATCAATGTTTATAAAAAATTATCTCTACCAAACTATTCTTTTGGACGTGTACTGAGGCTTGATTCCCAAGATGCTCACGAGGTGGCAGCAGAGAAGCACATGTAACAGAGACCATTATTGTATGTGCTATGGAGCAATTCCTGCCAACATCAGAGGATTGAAATAATACCCACTATATACTTTGCTTTCACTACAATTAACGTTGAAAGAATTAGCAAGCAGTAACTAGAATTTTTTTTATATTTACAAGTTATAAAACCTTCTTTTAGATAGCCTTGGATTCATCATTGATAGATAACGCACAACACCGAACTGATGTATTATTCCAGGTGAACTGATCTAAGCTATGATTTCCAAGATGGACATGAGGTGGCAGCAGGGAAGCACACCTGGAAAACATTTACCCCAGATAATCCTGTATGTTCTTTCAAGCAAGTTTCAACTACCTCTAACCTTAGAAATGATATAAACCATGTTTCTTATTGTCATTACACTTAATATATTAAAGAGTAATAGAAATTACCTAAAAATTCCTTTATTCAACGTAAGGAAATTCACTCCTAAATAACTGCTTTCCACTCAAAATCACAATTCAAGTTGGAAATACCTTAAAATTAATGGAAATAAAAACTACATAAGGAAACCTACAGAATAATGTAGTGATGAATATATTTTAGGGCAAGAAACCATAAAATACACAGCCATTCCACCCATACTAAAAACCAGGGTACTACATAAAATTCCGAGAAAGTAAAAGAAAAAAATATTCACAGCCTGAGCAGGCGATGGCGCATTGGTTAGAGCAATTGACTGGAATGCGGAGGACCCAGGTGAGATCCCAAGGGTGCCAGCTTTAGCATGGGCTCATGTCGTTTGAGCAAAGCTCACCAGATTGAGCCCAAGGTAGCTGGCTCGAGGAAGCGGTCACTCTCTGAGCTGGAGCCCCTGGTCAAGGCACATATGAGACAGGAGTCAATGAACAGGTAAGGGGTCACAACGAAACACTGATGATCGACCTGTGACCTGGCACATAATAAAAACTCTCCATTTCTGTATGTCTGTCCCTATCTATCCCTCTCTCTGACTCACTCCCTGTCTTTGTAAAAAAAAAAAAAAAAAAAAAGGAAATATTCACAGAGACATTAGGAGGGTGTATACCATATTTCCCCATGTATAAGACTCATCTTTTTTGAAAAATGTGGGGTTAGAAAACTGGGTGCATCTTATACAATGGTTGTCGTATTTTTTCCTTGCATTTCTCATTTACTCGCATTTGTTATCATTTACTCAAACTTTGAAACTTCACAATAAGGTGCATCTTATATAGGGAGGCTTCTTATACATGGGAAAATATGGTACTTTACAAAGTTACCATTTATTTTCTCTTGGGGTGAGATTTTGAAATACATAATTAATTCTTTCATGCAATTTAAGCTGCAAATAACACAACAAAAAAGCCATTTTCATTTTTTCTTTTATTTAATTTTTCATATTAGAGGCCGGATAAAGGGGGGAAAATATAGACAGACAGTCGGAAACATCAATCTGTTTCTGTATGTGCCTTGACACAGGAGCAAACCTATGACATTAGCAAATGAGTGTAATGCTTTAACTACTGAGCTCTCTGGTGAGAGCAAGCCATTGACTTTGGGGAAAAAATTTACTAGAGAAATGCAGAGGTAATTAAAAAATAAAATGATAATGTAGTCTGCTGTGGTGAAAACACCAGAAGAGTTTTCTTTGCTCTTGAAATTCAGGGGCATAATCACTACCTCTAATTGATTAGCACAAAGTGACCCCTTTCCGAACATGCACTTTCTCTTGTGCAGTGGCAGCAGTCCAGACTGAGAGACCTCCTAATCTTTGGACATCATTAATTTTACTGAACATTGGTCACCACATACAAGCTAGGTTTTTTTGCTCACAGAACACCTCCCAGGGTCTTTGTTTCATAACTTCTATATTTTCTCCGTTTTATACCTGAAAACACGCATTGCTGAAAAACCAAGACTTATGTCTCAGCTCTGCCTACTGAGAAACTGATATACTGAACCTGGCCACAATAAATCATAACTGACACCAAAGATATTGCACTACCAAATTCAGTGCTTGTTAAACTTACGATTATTTTATTTATGTATATTTTTCTATTTCTGTCTACCCCATGACAGTGTAGTATTTATAAAGACAGAAAGTGAGACTGTCTCATTCTCGATAGGCAACCAGGGTCAAGCACAGTCCCTGGCACATAATAGAAATACAATAAGCGTTTCCTAAATGAATGAAAAAATAGTTATTTGCATACATACACAGATATCCACAAATGACAGACACTGTGGACACAGAGAGATATGCTCATGTGCAATGCTCATCTATGCACAGAGATGTACACACACCCAATGTACCTGAGTATATATACATAGAGAAATATAATAGGTACACAAGGAATAAGAAAAAAAATGTCATAATATTAACAGTACTCATATGTCTATGAAAATTTTTTGTTGCTGTTTTTGAGATCTTTTTTCTTGCACTTCTGCAATAAGAATACCTTTTTTATAATAAATAGCTGTTAAAATTCAACATATTAATCAAATCAAAGCAAATGCTATTTTACAATACAGGAAGTAGATTTATATAAAAGAAGTTCAATTAACAGAAGTTAAAAGAGTAGAATGGATAATCATTGGGTGCAGAGACATGAGTTTCTAGCACAGTGTCTGGTATAAGTTGGGAACTTTCAAAGACTTTATGAAATCATGTTTGGAAGGAAAGAAGAAAAACAAGATGAACCGAGAGATTTTCAGGAAAAAACCCATGAAGGATACACAAAAACTTGACAGAAATGGCAAATTGGAATCAAAGTTTATAGCAATGCTCTCTACCAAACTATTCCTTTTGACCTTTACTGAGGCATGATTTCCAAGATGCACACGAGGTGGCAGCAGAGAAGCACATGTAACAGAGAACATTAGTATATGTGCCATGGAGCAAGTTCCAGCCAAATTCAGAGGATTAAAATGATAACAAGTATATCTCTTCCTATAACTGCAATTAACGTTGAAAGAAGTAGGAAGCAGTAACTAGAATTTCCTTATGTTTACAAGTTATAAAAGCTCCTTTTAGATAGCCTTTGTTTCAACATTGATAGATAACGTACAACACCCAACTGATGCATTTTTCCAGGAGAAATTATCTGAGCTGTTATTCAAAAGGTGCACACGAGGTGGCATCAAGGAACCGCACTTGGAAAACATTTACCACAGATTATCCTGTATGTTCTTTCAAGCAAGTTTCAACTACCTCTAACCTTAGAAATGTTATAAAGCATGTCTCGTGTTGTCATTACACTTAATATATTAAACAGTAATAGAAATTAATTAAAAATCCCTTTTTTGAAGGTACAGAAAATCACTTCTAAATAACACCCCCCTCAAAACTACAATTTCAGTTGCAAAACACCATAAAATTAATGGAAATAAAAACTACATAAGGAAAACTATGAAAAAAGGTAGTGATGAATATATTTTAGGGTAAGAAAACCTTAAAATACTCAGCGTTTCCACCCATACTAAGAACCATGATACTAAATAAAATCTAGAAAAATAAAAGAAAAAAAGGTTCACAGCCTGAGCAGGCGATGGTGCAGTGGTAAGAGCATTTGACTGGAATGCGGAGGACCCCGGTTTGAGATCCCAAGGGACCCAGCTTGAGTGTGGGCTCATGTGGTTTGACAAAGCTCACCAGCTTGAGCCCAAGGTTGCTGGCTCAGTCAATCGGTCACTTGATCAGCTGTACCTACCTGGTCAAGGCACATGTGAGACAGGAGTCAATGAACACGTAAAGGGTCACAAAGAAAAAATGATGATTGATTTGTGACCTGGCACATAATATAAACTCTCTCCATTTCTGTCTGTCTGTCTTTATCTATCCCTCTCTCTGACTCTCTCCCTGTCTCTGTAAAAAAAATAAAAAAAGAAAAAAAGAAATGTTCACAGAGACTTTTGGTGGGTGTATACCATATTTCCCCATGTATAAGACTCATCTTTTTTGAAAATGTGGAGTTAGAACACTGGGTGCATCTTATACAGTGGTTGTAATATTTTTTACTTACATTTTCCATTCATTCGCATTTGTTATGATTTTCTCGAAATACGTGCCCCAAAATTAAGGTGCATCTTATACAAAGAGGCTTCTTTTACATGGGGAAATATGGTACTTTACAAATTTACCATTTATTTCCTCTTGGGGTGAGATTTTGAAAAACATAATTCATTCTTCTATGCAATTTAAGCTGCAAAAACAACAAGAAAAAAGCCGTTGTCATCTTTTCTTTTATTTATTTATTCATGTTAGAGGCAGGATAAAGAAGGAAAAAGACAGACAGTCAGAAACAGCAATATTTTTCTGTATGTGCCTTGACCCAGGACCAAACTTATGACATTCGCATATGGGTGTGATGCTTTAACTATGGAGCTCTCTGGTGAGAGCTAGCCATTCTCATTTGGGGAAGAAATTTACTAGAGAAAAGCAGAGGTAATTAAAAAATAAAATGATAATCTAGTCTGCTGTGGTGACAACACCAGAAGACTTTTTTTTGCTCTTGAAATTCAGGGGCATTATCACTATTTCTAATTGCTTCGCACAAAGTGACCTTTTTTTGTAACATGTACTTTCTCTTGTGCCATGACAGCAGTCCGGACTGAGAGACTTCTTAAGTTTTGGACATCAGAATTTATCTGAGCATTGGTAACCACATAATAGCTAGGTTCTTTTGCTCACAGAACACCTCTCAGAATCTTTGTTTCATAACTTCTATATTTTCTCAGTTTTATACCTGAGAACACGCATTGCTGAAAAACTGCAACTTATTTCTCAGCTCTGCCTTCTGAGAAACTGATATACTGAACCTCACCATAATAAATCATAACTGACACCAAAGATATTGCACTACAAAATTCAGTGCTTGATAAACTTATGATTATTTTATTTATGTATATTTTTTTCTTTCTGTCACCCCATGACAATGTAGTATTCATAAATACAGAAAGTAAGTCATTCTCATTCACTATAGGCAATCAGTGTCAAGCACAGTGCCTGGCACATAATTGAAATACAATAAGTGTTTCTTGAATAAATGAATGAATAAATAGTCATTAGCAGACATACACAGGTATCCACCAATGAGAGACAATGTGGACAAAGTGAGATATGCTCATGTGCAATGCACATCTACGTACACAAAAGTACACAAACCCAATGTACCTGAGTATATATACATAGAGAAATATAATAGGTACACAAAGAATATAGAAAGTAAATGTCCTAATATTAACAGTAGTTATATCTGTATGAAAATTTGTTGTTGTTGTTTTTGGGATCATTTTTCTTGCTCTTCTGCAATAAGAATACTTTTTTTATAATAAAAAAACTGTTGAAATTAAACATACTTGTCATATCAAAGCACATTCCATGTTAAAATACACAAAGTGGATTTATATAAAGAAGTTAAAAAGACAGTCGTTCAAAGAGTAGAATGGGAAGTCATTGTGTGCAGCGACATGAGTTCCTAGCACAGTGCCTGGTATTTTATGGGCACTTTAAAATGCTATATAAAAGCATGGCTTGAAGGAAAGAAGGAAAACAGGATGAACCGATAGGTTTCCAGAAAGCAAGGTATAAGTGTAAACAAAAAAGGCATATTGGAATCACCATTTATAGACAATCTTTTCTACCAAAGTTTTGCTTTGGACCTGTACTGCGGCTTGATTTACAAGATGCACACGTGGTGCCATAAGAGAAGCACATGGAACAGAGACTATTATTGTATGTGCTATGGAGCAAGTTCCAGTAAACTTCAGAGTATAGAAATGATACCAAGTATATCTCTTTTTTTTTTACTACAGTTAACGTTCAAAGAATTAGCAAGCAGTAACTACAAATTTCTTATATTTATAAATTATAAAAGTTTTTTTAGGATAGCCTTGGATTCAACTTTGGTAGATAACGCACAGCAGACAACTGATGTATTTTTCAGGTGAACCGATCTGAGCTGTAATTCCCAAGGTGCACACGAGGTGGCAGCAGAAATGCGTACTTCGAAAATATTTACCACATATAATCCTGTGTGTTCTTTCAAGCAAGTTTCAACTACCTCTAACCTTAGAAATGATATAAAGCTTGTTTCTTGTTGTCATTACTCTTAATATGGTAAACAGTAATAGAAATTAACTAAAAATCCCTTTTTTAAGGTAAGAAAATTAACTCCTAAATAACCCCCCCTTCAAAATCACAATTCAATTTACAAAATACTTTAAAATTAATGGAAATAAATCTACATGAGGAAACCTATTGAAAAAATGTAATGATGAAAATATTTTTGGGCAAGGAAACCTTAAAAACACAGACTTTTCACCAATAGTATAACCAGGATACTAAATGAAATCCAGAGAAAGTAAAGGAAAAAATGTTCACAGCCTGAGCAGGTGATGGCGCAGTGGTTACAGCATTTGACTTGAATGCATAGGACACAGTTTTGAGATCCCAAGGGTGCCAGCTTGAGCATGGCATCATGCGGTTTGAGCAAAGCTCACCAGCTTGAGCTCAATCTCTCTGACTCAAGCCAGTGGTCACTCGATCAGCTGTAGCCCCCTGGTCAAGGCACATATAAGACAGAAGTCAATGAATAACTAAGGTGTCACAACAAAAAAACCGATGATTGATTTTTGATCTGCCACAGAATAAAAAAAAACTCTTTACATTCCTGTCTGTGTGTCCCTATCTATCCGTCTCTCTGACTTTCTCCCTGTCTCTGTAAAAAAAAAAAAAAAAGATAAGAAAGAAATAAAAGGTTCACAGAGACATTCGGTGGCTGTATAGCATATTTCCCCTCATTTAAGACTCATCTTTTTTGAAAAATGGGGGGTACAAAAACGTGGTGCGTCTTATACAGTGGTTGTAGTATTTTTTACTTGCATTTTCTGTTTCTTCGCAGTTGTTATCATTTTCTCAAATTTTGTTCCCAAAAATTAAGGTGCGTCTTCTACAGGGAGCCATATTATGCGTGGGGAAATATGGTACTTTACAAACTTACTACCTATTTTCTCTTGTGGTGAGATTTTGAAAAAACATAATTCATTCCTCTATGCAATTTAAGCTGCAAAAACAGCAAAAATTAGCCATTGTCATTTTTTGTTTTATTTAATTATTAATGTTAGAGGCAGGCATTGGGGAAAAAGTCAGACAGTCAGAAACCTCAATCTGTTTATGTATGTGCCTTAAACAGGAAAAAACCTATGATATTACTGTTTGGGTGTGATGCTCTAACTACTGAGCTCTCTGGTGTAAGCAAGCCATTGTCTCTTGAGAGACAAAATTACTTGAGAAAACCTGAGGCATTTAAGTAATAAAATAATAATCGAGTCTTCAGTGTTGACAAAACCAGAAGACTTTTATATGCTCTTGACAGTCAGGGGAATAAACAGTATTTCTGATTGTTGAGCACGAATTGACACCTTTCTAACATGCACTTTTTCTTGTGCCATGGCAGCAGTCCAAACTGAGTAACCTCATAATCTTTGGTTTTCAGAATTTATCTGAGCCTGAGTCAGCACTTACAAGTTAGGTTCTTTAAGGCACAGAACACCTCCCAGGATATTTGTTGCATCACTTGTAAATTTTCTCCATTTTATAGCTGAGATCATGCATTCCTGAAGAACCGAGACTTATGTGTCAGCTCTGCCTTCTGAGAAACTGATATACTTAACCATGCCACGATCAATCACAACTGGGACCAAAGGTATTGCACTACCAAATTCAGTGTTTGTCACAACTTATAATATTTTTATGTATATTTTTCCTTCCTCTTACTACTCCATGACAGTGTAATATCCATAAAGATGGAAAGTGAGTCTATCCTATTCACTATTGGCAACCAGTGCCGAGCACAGTGCCTGGCATATAATAAAAATTCAATAAGTTTTTACTGGAAGAGTGAATAAATATTCATTTGCATACATACACAAATATCCACAAATGACAGACACTATTGAAACAGAGAGGTATGCTCATGTGCAATGCACATCTATGCACACATTGGGTACAGTCACCCAATGTACTTGAGTACATATACATAGAGAAATATAATTGGTACACGAAGAATATGCAAAGAAAATTGCATAACGTTAACAGTTGATATCTATGTATAAAAATTTTTGTTTGGTTTTTCTTATATATTTTTTTGTACTTCTGCTATAAGAGTACCATTTTTATTATAAAAAAGGTGTTAAAATTATATATACTTGTCAAATCAAAGCACATCATGTTTTACAATACATTAAGTAGATTTAAATGAAAGAAGTTCCAAAGACAGATGTAAAAATAGTAGAATGGGAAGAAACTGAGTGCAGAGACATGAGTTCTTAGCACAGTGCCTGGTATATGATGGGCACTTTCAAAGGCTTTATGAAAGAATGGCTGGAAGGAAAGAAGAAAAACAAGATGAAATGATAGACTCCCAGAAAAAAACCCACAAAAAATAAACAAAAACATTACAGAAAAGGCAAATTGGAATCCATTTTTGTAGACAATCCGCTCTACCATTCCTTTCCTTTGGATTTGTACTGAGGCGTGATTCCCAACATGCACACGAGGTGGCAGCAGAGAAGCACATGAACCAGAGACCATTATTGTATGTGCTATGCAGCAATTCCCAGCCAACTTCAGAGGATTGAAATGATATCAAGTATATCTCTTGCTTACACTACAGTTAATTTTTAAAGAACTAGCAAACGGTAACTAGAACTCCCTTATATTTACAAGTTATAAAAGTATCTTCTAGATAGTTTTGGATTCAACGTTGATAGATAATGCAAGAAACTCAACTGCTGTATTTTGCAAAGTGAACTGCTCTGAGCTCTTATTCCCAAGGTTCACACTAGGTGGCAGGAGAATAGCGCACTTAGGAAACATTTACCACAGACATTCCTGTATGTTCATTCAAGCAAGTTTTAACTACCTCAAACCTTTGAAATCATATAAAGCATGTTTCTTCTTGTCATTATACTTACTCTAATAATCATTCATAGAAACTAACTAAAAAACACTTTCTTTTTTATTTTTTTCTCTTTTTTATATTACATATATATATATATTTTAATATATATATATATATATATATATATATATATATATATTTTAATTTTTCTTCAGCTGGAAACGTGGAGAGAGAGTCAGACAGACTACAACATGCGCCCAACTGGGATCCACCCAGCACGCCCACCTGGGGGCGACGCTCTGCCCACCAGGGGGCGATGCTCTCCCCTTCCAGGGTGTCGCTCTGTTGCAACCAGAGCCACACTAACACCTGAGGCAGAGGCCAAGGAGACATCCCCTGCGCCTGGGCCATTTTTGCTCCAATGGAGCCTCGGCTGCGGGAGGGGAAGAGAAAGACAGAGAGAAAGGATAGGAGGAGCGGTGGAGAAGCATATGGGTGCTTCTCATGTGTGCCCTGGCTGGGAATCAAACCCGGGACTTCTGCATGCCAGGCTGATGCTCTGTTACTGAGCAAACCGGCCAGGGCCAAAACCCTTTCTTTTTTAAGTTAAGAAATTCAATCCTAAATACCCCCCCTGAAACTCACAATTCAAGTGACAAAATACTTTAAAATTAATGAAAATAAAGACTACATAAAAAAGTCTATGGAAAATTGTAGTGATGAATATATTTTAGGGGAAAAATTCCTTAAAATACATGGTCTTTCCACCCATAATATGAACCAGGATACTAAATAAAATCCAGGGAATGGAAAAAAAAAATAAAAATGGGGTGCATCTTACACAGTGGTTGTAGTATTTTTTACTTGCATTTCCTGTTTCTTCGCAGTTGTTATCATTTTCTCAAATTTTGTGCCCAAAAATCAAGGTGCGTCTTCTATAGGGAGGCATATTATGCATGGGGAAATATGGTACTTTACAAACTTACTACCTATTTCCTCTTGTGGTGAGATTTTAAAAACATAATTCATTCCTTTACGCAATAAAAGCTGCAAAAACAATAAAAAAAGCCATTGTCATTCTTTCTTTTATTTAATTATTAATGGTAGAGGAAGAAATTAGGGGGGAAAAACAGACAGATAGTCAGAAACATCAATTTGTTTCTCTATGTGCCTTAAAACAGGAACAAACCTATGACATTACTATATGGGTGAGATGCTCTAACTACTGAACTCTCTGGTGTAAGCAAGCCATTCTCTCTAGGGGGACAAAATTACTAGAGAAAACCTGAGGCAATTAAAAAATAAAATAATAATCTAGTTTGCTGAGGTGACAGCAACAGAAGACATTTCTATGCTCTTGATAGTCAAGGGCATAAACAGTAATAAACAGTATTTCTGATTGTAGAGCACGCATTGATACCTTTCCTAACATGCAATTTTTCCTGTGCCGTGGCAGCAGTCCAGACTGAGAAAGCTCCTAAGCTTTGGTTTTCAGAATTTATCTGAGCCTGGGTCAGCACTTACAAGTTAGGTTCTTTTGGTCACAGAACACCTCCCAGATTCATTGTTTCATCACTTGTAAATTTTCTCAGTTTTATAGCTGATATCAAGGATTGTTGAAGAACTGAGAATTATGTCTCAGGTCTGCCTTCTGAGAAACTGATATACTTAACCTTGCCATGATGAATCACAACTGGGACCATAGGTATTGCACTACCAAGTCCAGTGTTTGTCACAACTTTAATTTTTTTATGTATATTTTTCCTTCTTCTGTCTACTCCATGACAGGGTAATATGCATAAAAACAAAAAGTGAGTTCTGTCTCATTCACTATAGGCAACCAGTGACGAGCACAGTGCCTGGCATATAAAAAAAATACAATAAGTTTTTACTGAAAAAGTGAATAGTCATTTGCATATGTACACAGATATCCACAAAGGACAGACACTATTGAAACAGAGAGATATGCTCATGTGCAATGCACATCTATGCACACTTTGTGTACATGCACCCAATGTACATGAGTACATATACATAGAGAAATATAATTGGTACACAAAGAATGTAAAGAGAAAATGGCATAAAGTTAACAGCTGATATTTATGTATGAAAATTTGTTGTTTTGTTTTTCTTATCAGTTTTTTGCACTTCTGCAATAAGAATACCATTTATATAATAAAATCTGTTTAAATTCAATATACGAGTGACGTCACGGAAATGGCGCCGTGAGCAGCGCTTCCAACAGATCTCCCCAAAATCACAACAAATTTATCAACTAGAAACAGGAAAATTTATCCTCGGAGCATTCTGGAGTTCCACACAAACTGAAAGCGAAAGGACTGTTATCATTTGAATCTGAGAGACGAGGGTGTGGAGGAAGCTACCGCAGGGACGTTCATTCAAGCCGCAAGGAAGTGCGCCTGTGGTGAGTCAGCCCACACTTGGGAGCCGCGAGCAGCGGCCGCGAGCAGCCGCCGCAAGCAGCCGCAGGTGCGCGCCCGGTTCGGTTGCAGAGCGAGCACCGCCCACACTCCGGAGCGGCGAGCAGCCGCTGGCGCGCCCGGTCCGGTTGCAGAGCGAGCACCGCTAACGTTCCCAGCGGCCCGCGCACTTCGAGTGAGAGTCGCCAGCCACCGGTGCCCGGAGCACCCCATTCGCGCGTGTACCCTGGGCATTCCACGTGCCCAGAGCACCCTGCTGGCCCGCACACCCAGGGTGCCCCATCATCCTGCGCCTGGTGCGCCCCAGCCGCCAGCAGCGGGGGGAGCGGGAGAGGCCCCAGGACGGTATTCCCTACTTGGGAGATTCTCTCTGCGGGCGGGGCACCTCACCCAGCCATTCAAGCTAACAATCAAGCGTTGGGGGAGGGGCGCGCGCAGGCAGCCTGAAATACCTTCGGGAGCACAGCTGCAACCCAATCACTGAAATTAGCTTAACCCGTGAAATCTGCGCACCCTCGGGTCTAATTGATAAGATCTCTCTCAGTTCAGCGACCCAAGACAAGAGGCGTGATATTTTTTAGTGCCTCTCGCTAAAGGGGCGGGGGCAACTTCTGATTGATAGAGCCTCCATATTCAGGGATAAACGCTAACAAGAAGGACTTGGCAGATAATAAGATCTATACTACACTAGTCGCAAGCAGAGACTAGTGCCTCTTCTTCCCAGCCGAAACAGGCTACAAAGTGTGGAAAGCCTGGGTTGAGAGGTCCAACTGAATGCTAGGCGCTGAACAGTCACCTTTACAACAATTGACTCCCACCCCCGCCTGATTACACTGGAGGCCCTGACTACCAGAGCCTTTCCCAAAGCCTTGCAGTGAGTGGGGATAGAGTGGGGATTTCCCAGCTCTTTGAGCCTCTTACTCCCCAGGCAGAAGCAGTTGCAGCCTTATAGCTGGATCACCAGGCTGCTAATTCAGGAAGGGGGGACTAGGAGAGAGAATCCAGGAAAGCAAACTCTCTCATCGTTGGACCCTGCAAACGCCAACAAGCCTTGACTACCAGCAAGACTAAAGCCAATTATATGACATTGCCATAGAATCCCATCAACTGCAAATCCCTACCCAAGTGTGACACAGGGGCAGAGCCTGGGGTACAGAGTCACCGACCAGGAAGAGGGAGAGAAAAGAAAAAGGAAGAAGTTATCTCAAAATCAAGAAAAATCCACAGACTTTACAAATTGTTCCACTAATTTTTTTTGTTGTTGTTGTTTGTTTCTTCTATCTTATTGCCTTTATTTCCTCCACCTCGGTCCTTCTATTCTCTGCCCATCTTATGCTTCCCTTTTCTCGAACTACACTACCCATAAGTGTTACATTTTATTTCTCTTCTTCATCCTCACCCTCCTTTAAGGTTATACTCCAAAACACTTAACTCTCACTCTCTCCTCTTTTGTTTTATTTTGTTTTGCTTTATCTTGTTTTTTTCTCTTCCTTTTTTATTTCTTCCTTCGTTTTTCTCTTTTTCTTATTTTTTCCTTTCTATTCGTTTTTTCTTTTCTCATTTTACTTTCATCCCATTTAATCCTCAATCATGAACAAATTAGTTAATTTGGGACTCAAGGCTTTTTTTGGCTTTATTTTTCTTTTTCGCTTTTGTTTTTGTTTTTTTCTTGTTTGTTTATTTTTGTGGCATTTTGGGTCCTCCCAACCCAAGGTCTCCATTTTATTTAGTCTTCGCTCCACTTAATAAAACAGATTTTTACTTATCATTTTTATTTTTTTCTTCTTTATTATTCCTTTTTTTTGTCCTTTTTTCTAGTTCCCTCTTATCCCTCTCATAATATCTCTTAGTTGACCATCACTCACAAGCAAATCATCTTATGCTTGTCTAAGATTTTCTTCCTTTTTTTTTTTTTTTTGCATTTAGTAGGTCCCTACACCCCTTTTTATGCCCCTTGAACTCTTCACCCCAAATTAGGCCCTCCATTATAGGCATGATATTTCCCTGAGGAGGGGAGAGGAGGGAAAGAGAAGAAAGAAAAAAAGGGGGAAATAATAAATTATTACTTTTTTTTTTGTGGGGTGTTTTACCTTTTTTTTATTTATTTATTTATTTTTTTTTACTTTTTACTCTTTATTAATTCTAATTAGTGCTATCAACAAGACCACCCTCAGATGCCAATAAGAAAGAGGAAATTGAATATTATGGATACAAAAGAAAGAGAGGTAACACAAATAGATGTGGAAAAATCTATGGAGAAAAGACTTAACATATTGGAAGCCTTGGAGCTAAATGACAGAGAATTTAAAATAGAAATCTTAAAAATACTCAGAGATATACAAGAAAACACAGAAAGGCAATATAGGGAGATCAGAAAACAACTCAATGAACACAAAGAATATATTACCAAGGAAATTGAAACTATAAAAACAAATCAAACAGAAATGAAAAACTCAATTCATGAGCTGAAAAACGAAGTAACAAGCTTAGCTAGCAGAACAGCCCAGATTGAAGATACGATTAGTGAAATAGAAGACAAACAACTTGACGCACAACAGAGAGAAGAAGAAAGAGACTCAAAAATAATAAAAAACGAGAAAGCCCTACAGGAATTGTCTGACTCCATTAGAAAGAATAACATAAGAATAATAGGTATATCAGAGGGAGAAGAGAAAGAAAATGGAATGGAGAATATACTCAAACTAATAATAGACGAGAACTTCCCAAGCCTGTAGAAAGAACTAAAGCCTCAAATTCAAGAAGCAAACAGAACACCGAGTTTTCTTAACCCCAACAAACCCACTCCAAGGCACATCATAATACAGATGACACAAACCAATGACAAAGAAAAAATTCTCAAGGCAGCCAGGGAAAAGAAGAGTACAACATATAAAGGAAGGCCTATTAGAATATCATCAGATTTCTCAGCAGAAACTCCACAAGCTAGAAGAGAGTGGACCCCAATATTTAAAGCCCTGAAAGAGAGGAACTTTCAGCCACGAATACTATACCCATCAAAGCTATCCTTCAAGTATGAAGGAGATATAAAAACATTCACAAATTCAGAAAAGATGAGAGAATTTATCAACAGAAAGCCCCCACTCCAGGAAATACTAAAGGAGGTACAACACCACAAGTAACAGCTCCACCAAGAACACAATAAAACCAAACTTATACTGTGACAACAAAGGAAAAAAAGGGGGGAGAGGATGGAGATTAACAGTAGCAAAGGACGATGAAATGCAGAAATATTTATAAGATAGGATACTACAAAGAATATGGCAGGTACCCTTTTCATTACTTAATGGTAAACACCCAAGAAAAAACCACCACAAAAACACTTGACTTAAAAAAGGTAGCAACAGAGGAGAGAAGTATGAAACACAAACAAACAAAAACAAATGATAGAAAAACAAAAGAGAAGAATCAAACTAGATTCAAACCTAACAGAAAGCAATTTATAAAATGGCAGTAGGGAACCCACAAGTGTCAATAATTACACTAAATGTAAATGGATTAAACTTACCAATAAAAAGACACAGAGTAGCAGAATGGATTAAAAAAGAAAATCCAACTATATGCTGCCTACAAGAAACACATCTAAGCAACAAGGATAAAAACAAATTCAAAGTGAAAGGCTGGCAAACAATACTCCAAGCAAACAACACCCCAAAAAAAGCAGGTGTAGCAATACTCATATCTGATAATGCTGACTACAAGACAGAAAAAGTACTCAGAGACAAAAATGGTCATTTCATAATGATTAAGGGGACACTGAATCAAGAAGACATAACAATCCTTAATATATATGCACCAAACCAAGGAGCATCAAAATATATAAGACAGCTACTTATTGACCTTAAAACAAAAACTAACAAAAATACAATCATACGTGGAGACCTCAATACACCGCTGACGGCTCTAGATCGGTCATCCAAACAGAGAATCAACAAAGACATAGTGGCCTTAAACGAAATACTAGAACACCTGGATATGATAGACATCTACAGGACACTTCATCCCAAAGCGACAGTGTATACATTTTTCTCTAGTGTACATGGAACATTCTCAAGAATTGACCATATGTTGGGCCACAAAGACAATATCAGCAAATTTAGAAAAATTGAAATTGTACCAAGCATATTTTCTGATCATAAAGCCTTGAAACTAGAATTCAACTGCAAAAAAGAGGGGGAAAAACCCACAAAAATGTGAAAACTAAACAACATACTTCTAAAAAATGAATGGGGCAAAGAAGAAATAAGCGCAGAGATCAAAAGATATATACAGACAAATGAAAATGAAAATACGACATATCAGAATCTCTGGGATGCAGCAAAAGCAGTAATAAGAGGAAAGTTCATATCACTTCAGGCCTATATGAACAAACAAGAGAGAGCCGAAGTAAACCACTTAACTTCACACCTTAAGGAACTAGAAAAAGAAGAACAAAGACAACCCAAAACCAGCCGAAGAAAGGAGATAATAAAAATCAGAGCAGAAATAAATGAAATAGAGAACAGAAAAACTATAGAAAAAATCAATAAAACAAGGAGCTGGTTCTTTGAAAAGATCAACAAAATTGACAAACCCTTGGCAAGACTCACCAAGGAAAAAAGGCACAGGACTAAAATAAATAAAATCCAAAATGAAAGAGGAGAGATCACCACAGACATCATAGATATACAAAGAATTATTGTAGAATACTATGAAAAATTATATGCCACCAAATACAACAATCTAGAAGAAATGGATAAATTCCTAGAACAATACAACCTTCCTAGAATGAGTCATGAAGAAGCAGAAAGCCTAAACAGACCAATCAGCAGGGAGGAAATAGAAAAAACTATTAAAAACCTCCCCAAAAATAAAAGTCCAGGCCCAGACGGTTATACTAGTGAACTCTATCAAACATTCAAAGAAGACTTGGTTCCTATTCTACTCAAAGTCTTCCAAAAAATTGAAGAAGAAGCAATACTTCCAAACACATTTTATGAGGCCAACATATCCCTCATGCCAAAACCTGGCAAGGATGGCACAAAGAAAGAAAACTACAGGCCAATATCTCTAATGAATACAGATGCTAAAATTCTAAACAAAATACTGGCAAACCGAATACAGCAACATATTAAAAAAATAATACATCATGATCAAGTGGGATTCATCCCAGAATCTCAAGGATGGTTCAACATACGCAAAACGGTTAACGTAATACACCATATCAAAAAAACAAAGAACAAAAACCACATGATCTTATCAATAGATGCAGAAAAGGCTTTTGATAAAATACAACACAATTTTATGTTTAAGACTCTCAACAAAATGGGTATAGAAGGAAAATATCTCAACATGATAAAGGCCATATATGATAAACCATCAGCCAACATCATTTTAAACGGCATAAAACTGAGGACTTTCTACCTTAAATCAGGAACAAGACAGGGTTGTCCACTCTCTCCACTCTTAACGTGGTGCTAGAAGTTCTGGCCAGAGCAATCAGACAAGACAAAGAAATAAAAGGCATCCATATCGGAAAAGAAGAAGTAAAGGTATCACTTTTTGCTGATGATATGATCCTATACATCGAAAACCCGAAGGACTCCACAAAAAGATTATTAGAAACAATAAGCCAATACAGTAAGGTCGCAGGATACAAAATTAACATACAGAAGTCCATAGCCTTTCTCTATGCCAACAATGAAATATTAGAAAACGAACTCAAAAAAATAATCCCCTTCACGATTGCAACAAAAAAAATAAAATACCTAGGAATAAACATAACAAAGAATGTAAAAGACCTAGATAATGAAAATTACAAAGCATTGTTAAGGGAAATCGAAAAAGATACAATGAGATGGAAAAATATTCCTTGTTCTTGGATAGGAAGAATAAATATAATCAAAATGGCCATATTACCCAAAGCAATATACAAATTTAATGCAATTCCCATCAAAATCCCTATGAGAATTTTTAAAGAAATGGAACAAAAAATCATCAGATTTATATGGAACTATAAAAAACCCCGGATAGCCAAAACAATCCTAAGGAAAAAGAATGAAGCTGGGGGCATTACAATACCTGACTTTAAACTACATTATAGGGCCACGATAATCAAAACAGCATGGTATTGGCAGAAAAATAGACACTCAGACCAATGGAACAGAATAGAAAGCCCAGAAATAAAACCACATATATATGGTCAAATAATCTTTGATAAAGGGGCCAACAACACACAATGGAGAAAAGAAAGCCTCTTCAACAAATGGTGTTGGGAAAACTGGAAAGCCACATGCAAAAGAATGAAACTCGACTACAGCCTGTCCCCGTGTACTAAAATTAATTCAAAATGGATCAAAGACCTAAATATAAGACCTGAAACAATAAAGTACATAGAAGAAGACATAGGTACTAAACTCATGGACCTGGGTTTTAAAGAACATTTTATGAACTTGACTCCAATGGCAAGAGAAGTGAAGGCAAAGATTAATGAATGGGACTACATCAGAATAAAAAGTTTTTGCTCAGCAAGAGAAACTGATATAAAAATAAACAGACAGCCAACTAAATGGGAAATGATATTTTCAAACAACAGGTCAGATAAGGGCCTAATTTCCAAAATTTACAAAGAACTCATAAAACTCAACAACAAATAAACAAACAATCCAATAAAAAAATGGGAAGAGGACATGAATAGACACTTCTCCCAGGAAGAGATACAAATGGCCAACAGATATATGAAAAGATGCTCAGCTTCATTAGTTATTAGGGAAATGCAAATCAAAACTACAATGAGATACCACCTCACCCCTGTTAGATTAGCTATTATCAACAAGACGGGTAATAGCAAATGTTGGAGAGGCTGTGGAGAAAAAGGAACCCTCATTCACTGTTGGTGGGACTGTAAAGTAGTACAACCATTATGGAGGAAAGTATGGTGGTTCCTCAAAAAACTGCAAATAGAACTACCTTATGACCCAGCAATCCCTCTACTGGGTATATACCCCAAAACCTCAGAAACATTGATACGTGAAGACACATGTAGCCCCATGTTCATTGCAGCACTGTTCACAGTGGCCAAGACATGGAAACAACCAAAAAGCCCTTCAATAGAAGACTGGATAAAGAAGATGTGGCACATATACACTATGGAATACTACTCAGCCATAAGAAATGATGACATCAGATCATTTACAGCAAAATGGTGGGATCTTGATAACATTATAAGGAGTGAAATAAGTAAATCAGAAAAAAACAAGAACTACATGATTCCATACATTGGTGGAACATAAAAATGAGACTAAGAGACATGGACAAGAGTGTGGTGGTTACCAGGGGTGGGGGGAGGGAGGACAGGGGGAGAGTTAGGGGGAGGGGGAGGGGCACAGAGAACTAGATAGAGGATGGCGAAGGACAATCTGACTTTGGGCGAGGGGTATGCAACATAATCTAATGACAAAATAACCTAGACATGTTTTCTTTGAATATATGTACCCTGATTTATTAATGTCATCCCATTACCATTAATAAAAATTCATTTAAAAAAAATAAATTCAATATACATGTCAAATCAAAGCTCATCATATTTTAGAATACATTTAGTAGATTTAAATGACAGTAGTTAAAAAGACAGATGTAAAAATAGTAGAATGGGAAGTTACTGAGTGTAGGAAAATGAGTTCTGAGCACAGTGCCTGGTATATGACGGGCACTTTCAAAGGCTTTATGAAAGCATGGCTAAAAGAAAAGAAGAAAAACAAAATGAAATGGTAGATTCCCGAAAAACAAACCACTAAGGATACATAAAAATTTCACAGAACCTGTTAATTGGAATGAACGGTTGTAGACAATCTAATATAACAAAACTTTCCTTTAGACTTGTATTGAACCATGATTCCCAAGATGCAAACGAGGTGGCATCAGAGAAGCACATGTAACAGAGACCATTATTGTATGTGGTATGGAGCAATTTCCAGCCAACTTCAGAGGATTGAAATGATATCAAGTATATCTCTTGCTTTCACTACAGTTAATGTTGAAACAGGGAGCAAACAGTAACTAGAACTCTTTTATATTTACAAGTTATAAAAGTATCTTCCGGATAGCCTTGGATTCAACATTGATAGATAACGCACAACTCTCAACTGCTGTATTTTTCCAGGTGATCTGCTCTGAGCTGTTATTCCCAAGAAGAACACAAGGTGGCAGCAGGGAAGCGCACTTGGAAAACATTTCCCACAGATCTTTTTGTATGTTTTTTCAAGCAAGTTTCAACTAACTCTAATGTAAAAAATGATATAAAGCATGTTTTCTGTTGTCATTACACATAATATAGTAAACAGTAATAGAAATTAACAAAAAATCCCGTTTGAAGCTAAGGAAATTCACTCCTAAAAACCCTCCCCTTAAAATCACAATTCCAGTTACAAAATACTTTACAGTTAATGGAAATAAAAAATACATGAGAAAACCTATGAAAAAATATAGTGAGGAATGTATTTTAGGGCAAGAAAACCTTAAAATACACCACCTTTCCATCCATACTAAGAAACAGAATACTAAATAAAATCCAGAGAAAGTAAAAAAAAAAAATATTCATAGCCTGAACAGGCGATGACGCAGGGTTTAAAGTATTTTATTGGAATGCACAAGACCCAGGTTTGAGATCCCAAGGGCGCCAGCTTGAGCGAGGGCTCCTGTGGTTTGAACAAAGCTCACCATTTTGAGCCCAAGGTTGCTGGCTCGAGTAAGCGGTCACTAGACCAGCTGTAGCCCCCTGGTCAAGGCACATATGAGACAGGAGTCAATGAAAACCTCAGGAGTAACAAAGAAAAACTGATGATTGATCTTTGTCCTAGCACATTATAAACACTTTCTCCATTTCTGTCTGTCTGTCCCTGTCTATCCCTCTCTCTGACTCTCTCCCTGTCTCTGTAAAAAAAAAGAAAAAAAAGAAATGTTCACAGAGATATTTGGAGAGTGTATACCATATTTCCCCATGTATAAGATCATATCTTTTGAAAAATGTGAGGTTAGAAATCTTGGTGTGTCTTATGCAGTGGTTGTAGAATTTTTTTACTTGCATTTCTCATTTATTGGCATTTGATATCATTTTCGTACAATTTGTGCCCCAAAATTAAGGTGTGTTTTACACAGGGAGGCTTCTTATACATGGGGAAATATGGTACTCTACAACCTTACCATTTATTTTCTATTGAAGTAATATTTTGAAAAACATAATTAATTCTTCAATGCAATTTAAGCTGCAAAAACAACAACAAAAAAGCCATTGTCATTTTTATTTTATTTATTTATTTATTTTAGAGGCAAGATAAAGGGGGAAAAACAGACAGATAGTCAGAAACATCAATCTGTTTCTGTATATGCCTTGACCCAGGAGCAAACCTATGACATTTGCATATGGGTGTTTTGCTTTAACTACTGAGCAATCTGGTGAGAGCAAGCCATTGTCTTTTGTGGAAAAAACTTACTAGAGAAAACCAGAGGTAATTAAATAATAAAATGATAAACTAGTCTACTCTGGTGACAACACCAGAAGACTTTCTTTGTTCTTGAAATTCAGGGGCATAATCAATATTTCTAATTGCTTAGCACAAAGTGAACGCTTTCCTAACATGCACTTTCTCTTGTGCCATGGCAGCAGTCCAGACTGAGAGACCTCTTAAGCTTTGTACATCAAATTTATCTGAGCACTGGTCACCACATACAAGCTAGGTTCTTTTACTCACAGAACACCACCCTGGGTCTTTGTTTCATAACTTCTATATTTTCTCAATTTTATATCTTTGAACATGCATTGCTGAAAAACCGAGTTCAGCTCTGCCTTCTAAGAAACTGATATACTGAACCTTTCCTCAATAAGTTATAACTAACACCGAAGATATTGCACTACCAAATTCAGTGTTCATTTAATTTACGATTATTTTATTAATGTATATATATTTTTTTCTTTCTATGCCATGACAGTGTAGTATTCATAAAGACAGAAAGTGAGTCTGACTCATTCACTATATGCAACCAATGTCTAGCACAGTGCCTACCACATAATAGAAATACAATAAATGTTTCTGAATGAATGAATATATAGTCATTTGGATACAAACACAGATATCCAAAAATAGCAGACACTGTGGACACAGAGAGATATGCTCATATGCAATGCACATCTATGCACACAGATGTACACACACCCGATGTACCTGAGTATATACACATAGATAAATAAAATAGGTAAACAAAGAATATGGAAAGAAAATGTCCTAATATTAACTGTAGTTATATCTGTATGAAAATATGTTGTGGTTCTTTTTCAGATCATTTTTCGTGCACTGCTGCAATAAGAATACATTTTATATAATGAAAAAGTAATTAAAATTCAACATACTTGTCAAATCAAAGTGCATCCTATTTTACAATACACGAAGTAGATACATGTAAAAGAAGGTAAGCCCTGGCTGGTTGGCTTAGTGTAGAGCGTCGGCATGGCATGCAAAAGTCCCAGGTTTGATTCCTGACCAGGGCACACAGGAGAAGCTCCCATTTGCTTCTCCACCGCTCGCCCTCTCCTTCCTCTCTGTCTCTGTATTTCCCTCCCACAGCCAAGGCACCATTGGAGCAAAGATGGCCCGGGCACTAGGGATGGCTCCTCTCCTTCTTCCCAAGGCGCTAGAGTGGCTTTGGTTGCAACAGGGCAATGACCCGGGGGTGCAGAGCATCAAACCCTGGTGGGCAGAGCATCAACCTTGGTGGGTGTACCGAGTGGATCTCGGTCGGGCTCATGTGGGAGTCTGTCTGACTGTCTGTTCCTGATTCTAGCTTCAGAAAAATACAAAAAAAAAGAAGTTAAAAACGAAGATAAAAACGTAGAAATGGAAGTCATTGAGTGCAGAGACATGAGTTATTAGCACAGTGCCTGGTATATGATGGGCACTTTCAAAGGCTTTATGAAAGTATGGCTGGAAGGAAAGAGAAAAACAATATGAATCGAGAGATTTTCAGAAAACAAACCACTAAGGATATATAAAATCTTTACAGAAAAGGCAAATTGGAATAAAAGTTTATAGACAATGCTCTCTACCAAACAATTCCTTTGGAAGTCTACTGAGGCGTGATTTTCAAAATGAATACGAGGTGACAGCAGAGAAGCACATGTAACAGAGACCATTATTTTATAAGCTATAGAGCAAGTTCCAGCCAACTTCAGAGGATTGAAATGATACCAAGTATATTTCTTGCTTTCACTGCAATTAACGTTGAAAGAAGTAGCAAGCACTAACTAGAAATTTTTTATATTTACAAGTTTTAAAAGTTTCTTTTAGATACACTTGGATTCAACATTGATAGATAACGCACAACTGCCAACTGATGTATTTTTCTAGGTGAACTGATCTGAGCTGCTATTCCCAAGGTGCACACGAGGTGGTAGCAGGGAAGCACACTTGGAAAACATTTACCACAGATAATCCTGTATGTTCTTTCAAGCAAGTTACAACTACCCCTAACCTTAGAAATGATATAAAGCATGTTTCTTGTTGTCATTACACTTAATATAGTAAACAGTAATAGAAAATAACTAAAAATCACTTTTTTGAAGGTATCGAAATTCACTGCTAGATAACGCCCCCCTCAAAATAATAATTCAAGCTTTAAAACACTTTAAATTAATGGAAATATAAACTACAAAGGAAACCTATGGAAAAAGGTAGTGATTAATATATTTTAGGTCAAGAAAACATTAAAATACTCAGCCTTTCCACCCATATTAAGAACCAGGATACTAAATAAATTCCAGAGGTAGTAAAAGAAAAAAATATTCACAGCCTGAGCAGGCAATGGCCAGTGGTTAGAGCATTCGCCTGGAATGCAGGGAACCCAGGTTTGAGATCCAAAGGGCGCCAACTTGACCATGGGCTCATATGATATGAACAAAGCTCACCAGCTTAAGCCCATGGTCACTGTCTCAAGCAATCGGTCACTCGATCAGTTGTAGCCCCCTGGTCAAGTCACATATGAGACAGGAGTCAATGAACATGTAAGGGGTCACAACAAAAAACTGATGATTGATCTGTGACCTGGCACATAAGAAAAATTCTCTCCATTTTTGTCTGTCTGTCCCTATCTATTTTTCTATCTGACTCTCTCTCTGTCTCTTAAAAAAAAAAAGGAAAAAAAGAAATGTTCACAGAGTAAATTGGAGGGTGTATACCATATTTCTCCATGTATAAGACTCATCCTTTTTGAAAAATGTTGAGTTAGAAAACTGCGTGCGTATTATACAGTGGTTGTAGTATTTTTTACTTGCATTTACCATTTATTGGCATTTGTTATCATTTTCTCAAAATTTGTGCCATAAAATTAAGGTGCGTCTTATACAGGGAGGCTTCTTATACATGGGAAAACATGGGACTTTAAGACCTTACCATTTATTTACACTTGGGGTGAGATTTTGAAAAACATAATTCAATCTTCTATGTAATTTAAGCTACAACAAAAAAGCCATTGTCATTTTCTAAATTTATTTATTCATGTTAGATGCAGGATAAAGGGGGGAAAATACAGACAGATAGTCAGATACATCGATTTGTTTCTGTATGTGCCTTGACCCAGGAACAAACCTATGACATTAGCATATGGGTGTGATGCTTTCACTACTGAGCTCTCTGGTGAGAGCAAGCCATTGTCTTTTGGGGGAAAAAAAATTCTAGAAAAAACCAGAGGTAATTAAAAATAAAATGATAATCTAGTCTGCTGTGGTGACAACACCAGAAGACTTTTCTTTGCTCTTTAAATTCAGGTGCATAATCAATATTTCTAATTCTTTAGCACAAAGTAACCCCTTTCCTAACATGCACTTTCTCATGTGCTGTGGCAGCAGTTTAGACTGAGAGACCCCCTAAGCCTTGGACATCAGAATTTATCTGAGCATTGGTCGCCACATACAACCTAGGTTCTTTTGTTCACAGAACACCTCCCAGGGTTTTTTATTTCATAACTTCTATATTTTCTCAGTTTTATATCTGTGAACACCCATTGCTCAAAAACCGAGACTTATGTTTCAACTCTGCCTTCTGAGAAAATTATATACTGAACCTCACCACAATAATCATAACTGACACCAAAGATATTGCACTACCAAATTCAGTGCTTGATAAACTTACGATTATTTTATTTATGTATATTTTTTCTTCCTGTAACCCCATGACAGTGTAGTATTAATAACACAAAAAGTGAGTCTGTCTCATTCAGTATAGGCAAAGATTGTCCGCACAGTGCCTGGCACATAATAGAAATACAATAAATGTTTTCAGAATGAATGAATAAATAGTCATTTGCATATGTACACAGATATGCACCAATGACAGACACTGTGGTCACAGAGAGATATGCTCATGTGCAATGCACATCTATCAACACAGATGTAAACACACCCAATATAACAGAGTATATATACATGGAGAAATATAAGAGGTACACAAAAAATATGGAAAGAAAATGTCCTAATATTAACAGTAGATATATCTGTATGAAAATTTATTGTTTTGAGATCATTTTTCTTGCACTTCTGCAATAAGAATACATTTTTCATAATGAGAAAGCTGTTAAAATTCAACATACTTGTCAAATCAAAACACATCCTATTTTACAATACACGAAGTTGATTTTTATAAAAGAAGTTAAAAGGACAGAATTTAAAAGAGTAGAATGGGAACTCATTGAGTTCAGGAACATGAGTTCCTAGAACAGCCTGGTATAACATGGGCACTTTCAAAGTTATTTTTAAAGCATGGCTGGAAAGAAAGTAGAAAAACAAGATGAACGAAGAGATTTTTAGAAAACAAACCACTAAGTGTACACAAAAACTTGACAGGAATGGCAATTTTTAATCAACGTTTATAGAGAATGCTCTCTAACAAAATATTCCGTTGGACCTGTACTGAAGCCTGATTCCCAATATGCACATGAAGTGGCAGCAGAGAAGCACATGTAACAGAGTCCGTTATTGTATGTGCTATGGAGCAAGTTCGAGCCAACTTCAGAGGATGGAAATGATAACAAGTATATCTCTTGCTTTCACTACAATGAACGTTGAAAGAAGTAGCAAGCACTAACTAGAAATTCCTTATATTTACAAGTAATAATAGTTTCTTTTAATTAGCCTTGGCTTCAACATTGATAGATAATTCACAACACACAACTGATGTATATGTCCAGGTGAACTGATCTGAGCTTTTATTCCCAAGGTGCACACTAGGTAGCAGCAGAGAAGCGCACTTGGAAAACATTAACCACAGATAATCCTGTATGTTCTTTCAAGCAAGTTTTCACTACCTCTAATGTTAGAAATGATATAAAGCATGCTTCCTGTTATCATTACACTTAATATATTAAACAGTAATAGAAATGAACTAAAATCCCTTTTCTGTTTTTTTTTTTTTTTTTGAAAATTTTTTTTTTAAATAAATTTTATTAATGGTAATGGGATGACATTAATAAATCAGGGTACATATATTCAAAGAAAACATGTCTAGGTTATGTTGTCATTAAATTATGTTGCATACCCCTCACTCAAAGTCAGATTGTCTTCGCCACCCTCTATCTAGTTCTCTGTGCCCCTCCCCCTCCCCCTAACTCTCCCCCTGTCCTCCCTCCCCCCACCCCTGGTAACCACCACACTCTTGTCCATGTCTCTTAGTCTCATTTTTATGTTCCACCAATGTATGGAATCATGTAGTTCTTGTTTTTTTCTGATTTACTTATTTCACTCCTTATAATGTTATCAAGATCCCACCATTTTGCTGTAAATGATCTGATGTCATCATTTCTTATGGCTGAGTAGTATTCCATAGTGTATATGTGCCACATCTTCTTTATCCAGTCTTCTATTGAAGGGCTTTTTGGTTGTTTCCATGTCTTGGCCACTGTGAACAGTGCTGCAATGAACATGGGGCTACATGTGTCTTCACGTATCAATGTTTCTGAGGTTTTGGGGTATATACCCAGTAGAGGGATTGCTGGGTCATAAGGTAGTTCTATTTGCAGTTTTTTGAGGAACCACCATACTTTCCTCCATAATGGTTGTACTACTTTACAGTCCCACCAACAGTGAATGAGGGTTCCTTTTTCTCCACAGCCTCTCCAACATTTGCTATTACCCGTCTTGTTGATAATAGCTAATCTAACAGGGGTGAGGTGGTATCTCATTGTAGTTTTGATTTGCATTTCCCTAATAACTAATGAAGCTGAGCATCTTTTCATATATCTGTTGGCCATTTGTATCTCTTCCTGGGAGAAGTGTCTATTCATGTCCTCTTCCCATTTTTTTATTGGATTGTTTGTTTGTTTGTTGTTGAGTTTTATGAGTTCTTTGTAAATTTTGGAAATTAGGCCCTTATCTGACCTGTTGTTTGAAAATATCATTTCCCATTTAGTTGGCTGTCTGTTTATTTTTATATCAGTTTCTCTTGCTGAGCAAAAACTTTTTATTCTGATGTAGTCCCATTCATTAATCTTTGCCTTCACTTCTCTTGCCATTGGAGTCAAGTTCATAAAATGTTCTTTAAAACCCAGGTCCATGAGTTTAGTACCTATGTCTTCTTCTATGTACTTTATTGTTTCAGGTCTTATATTTAGGTCTTTGATCCATTTTGAATTAATTTTAGTACACGGGGACAGGCTGTAGTCGAGTTTCATTCTTTTGCATGTGGCTTTCCAGTTTTCCCAACACCATTTGTTGAAGAGGCTTTCTTTTCTCCATTATGTGTTGTTGGCCCCTTTATCAAAGATTATTTGACCATATATATGTGGTTTTATTTCTGGGCTTTCTATTCTGTTCCATTGGTCTGAGTGTCTATTTTTCTGCCAATACCATGCTGTTTTGATTATCGTGGCCCTATAATATAGTTTAAAGTCAGGTATTGTAATGCCCCCAGCTTCATTCTTTTTCCTTAGGATTGTTTTGGCTATTCGGGGGTTTTTATACTTCCATATAAATCTGATGATTTTTTGTTCCATTTCTTTAAAAAATCTCATAGGGATTTTGATGGGAATTGCATGAAATTTGTATATTGCTTTGGGTAATATGGCCATTTTGATTATATTTATTCTTCCTATCCAAGAACAAGGAATATTTTTCCATCTCATTGTATCTTTTTCGATTTCCCTTAACAATGCTTTGTAATTTTCATTATATAGGTCCTTTACATTCTTTGTTATGTTTATTCCTAGGTATTTTATTTTTTTTGTTGCAATCGTGAAGGGGATTATTTTTTTGAGTTCGTTTTCTAATATTTCATTGTTGGCATAGAGAAAGGCTATGGACTTTTGTATGTTAATTTTGTATCCTGCGACCTTACTGTATTGGCTTATTGTTTCTAATAATCTTTTTGTGGAGTCCTTCGGGTTTTCGATGTATAGGATCATATCATCAGCAAAAAGTGATACCTTTACTTCTTGTTTTCCGATATGGATGCCTTTTATTTCTTTGTCTTGTCTGATTGCTCTGGCCAGAACTTCTAGCACCACGTTAAATAAGAGTGGAGAGAGTGGACAACCCTGTCTTGTTCCTGATTTAAGGTAGAAAGTCCTCAGTTTTATGCCGTTTAAAATGATGTTGGCTGATGGTTTATCATATATGGCCTTTATCGTGTTGAGATATTTTCCTTCTATACCCATTTTGTTGAGAGCCTTAAACATAAATTTGTGTTGTATTTTATCAAAAGCCTTTTCTGCATCTATTGATAAGATCATGTGGTTTTTGTTCTTTGTTTTTTTGATATGGTGTATTACGTTAACCGTTTTGCGTATGTTGAACCATCCTTGAGATTCTGGGATGAATCCCACTTGATCACGATGTATTATTTTTTTAATATGTTGTTGTATTCGGTTTGCCAGTATTTTGTTTAGAATTTTAGCATCTGTATTCATTAGAGATATTGGTCTGTAGTTTTCTTTCTTTGTGCCATCCTTGCCAGGTTTTGGTATGAGGGTTATGTTGGCCTCATAAAATGTGTTTGGAAGTATTGCTTCTTCTTCAATTTTTTGGAAGACTTTGAGTAGAATAGGAACCAAGTCTTCTTTGAATGTTTGATAGAATTCACTAGTATAACCGTCTGGGCCTGGACTTTTATTTTTGGGGAGGTTTTTAATAGTTTTTTCTATTTCCTCCCTGCTGATTGGTCTGTTTAGGCTTTCTGCTTCTTCATGACTCAGTCTAGGAAGGTTGTATTGTTCTAGGAATTTATCCATTTCTTCTAGATTGTTGTATTTGGTGGCATATAATTTTTCATAGTATTCTACAATAATTCTTTGTATATCTATGATGTCTGTGGTGATCTCTCCTCTTTCATTTTGGATTTTATTTATTTTAGTCCTGTGCCTTTTTTCCTTGGTGAGTCTTGCCAAGGGTTTGTCAGTTTTGTTGATCTTTTCAAAGAACCAGCTCCTTGTTTTATTGATTTTTTCTATAGTTTTTCTGTTCTCTATTTCATTTATTTCTGCTCTGATTTTTATTATCTCCTTTCTTCGGCTGGTTTTGGGTTGTCTTTGTTCTTCTTTTTCTAGTTCCTTAAGGTGTGAAGTTAAGTGGTTTACTTCGGCTCTCTCTTGTTTGTTCATATAGGCCTGAAGTGATATGAACTTTCCTCTTATTACTTCTTTTGCTGCATCCCAGAGATTCTGATATGTCGTATTTTCATTTTCATTTGTCTGTATATATCTTTTGATCTCTGCGCTTATTTCTTCTTTGCCCCATTCATTTTTTAGAAGTATGTTGTTTAGTTTCCACATTTTTGTGGGTTTTCCCCCCTCTTTTTTGCAGTTGAATTCTAGTTTCAAGGCTTTATGATCAGAAAATATGCTTGGTACAATTTCAATTTTTCTAAATTTGCTGATATTGTCTTTGTGGCCCAACATATGGTCAATTCTTGAAAATGTTCCATGTACACTAGAGAAAAATGTATACTCTGTCGCTTTGGGATGAAGTGTCCTGTAGATGTCTATCATATCCAGGTGTTCTAGTATTTCGTTTAAGGCCACTATATCTTTATTGATTCTCTGTTTGGATGACTGATCTAGAGCCGCCAGCGGAGTATTGAGGTCTCCAAGTATGATTGTATTTTTGTTAGTTTTTGTTTTAAGGTCAATAAGTAGCTGTCTTATATATTTTGATGCTCCTTGGTTTGGTGCATATATATTAAGGATTGTTATGTCTTCTTGATTCAGTGTCCCCTTAATCATTATGAAGTGACCATTTTATCTCTGAGTACTTTTTCTGTCTTGTAGTCAGCATTATCAGATATGAGTATTGCTACACCTGCTTTTTTTTGGGTGTTGTTTGCTTAAAGTATTGTTTTCCAGCCTTTCACTTTGAATTTGTTTTTATCCTTGTTGCTTCGATGGGTTTCTTGTAGGCAGCATATAGTTGGATTTTCTTTTTTAATCCATTCTGCTACTCTGTGTCTTTTTATTGGTAAGTTTAATCCATTTACATTTAGTGTAATTATTGACACTTGTGGGTTCCCTACTGCCATTTTATAAATTGCTTTCTGTTAGTTTTGTATCTAGTTTGATTCTTCTCTTTTGTTTTTCTATCATTTGTTTTTGTTTGTTTGTGTTTCATACTTCTTTCCTCTGTTGCTACCTTTTTTAAGTCATGTGTTTTTGTGGTGGTTTTTTCTAGGGTGGTTACCATTAAGTAATGAAAAGGGTACCTACCATATTCATTGTAGTACCCTATCTTATAAGTATTTCTGCACTTCATCGTCCTTTGCTACTGTTAATCTCCATTCTCTCCCCCCTTTTTTTCCTTTGTTGTCACAGTTTAAGTTTGGTTTTATTGTGTTCTTGGTGGAGCTGTTACTTGTGGTGTTGTTTTCTTTTGTTCTTTGAATCTGGTTGGAAAACCCCCTTTAGTATTTCCTGGAGTGGGGGCTTTCTCGTGATAAATTCTCTCATCTTTTCTGTATTTGTGAATGTTTTTATATCTCCTTCATACTTGAAGGATAGCTTTGATGGGTATAGTATTCGTGGCTGAAAGTTCCTCTCTTTCAGGGCTTTAAATATTGGGGTCCACTCTCTTCTAGCTTGTAGAGTTTCTGCTGAGAAATCTGATGATAATCTAATAGGCCTTCCTTTATATGTTGTACTCTTCTTTTCCCTGGCTGCCTTGAGAATTTTTTCTTTGTCATTGGTTTGTGTCATCTTTATTATGATGTGCCTTGGAGTGGGTTTGTTGGGGTTAAGAAAACTCGGTGTTCTGTTTGCTTCTTGAATTTGAGGCTTTAGTTCTTTCCACAGGCTTGGGAAGTTCTCGTCTATTATTTGTTTGAGTATATTCTCCATTCCATTTTCTTTCTCTTCTCCCTCTGATATACCTATTATTCTTATGTTATTCTTTCTGATGGAGTCAGATAATTCCTGTAGGGCTTTCTCGTTTTTTATTATTTTTGAATCTCTTTCTTCTTCTCTCTGTTGTGCCTCAAGTTGTTTGTCTTCTATTTCACTAATCCTATCTTCAATCTGGGCTGTTCTGCTAGCTAAGCTTGTTACCTCGTTTTTCAGCTCGTGAATTGAGTTTTTCATTTCTGTTTGATTTGTTTTTATAGTTTCAATTTCCTTGGTAATATATTCTTTGTGTTCATTGAGTTGTTTTCTGATCTCCCTATATTGCCTTTCTGTGTTTTCTTGTATATCTCTGAGTATTTTTAAGATTTCTATTTTAAATTCTCTGTCATTTAGCTCCAAGGCTTCCAATATGTTAAGTCTTTTCTCCATAGATTTTTCCACATCTATTTGTGTTACCTCTCTTTCTTTTGTATCCATAATATTCGATTTCCTCTTTCTTATTGGCATCTGAGGGTGGTCTTGTTGATAGCACTAATTAGAATTAATAAAGAGTAAAAATAGAAAAAAAAAAAAGGTAAAACACCCCACAAAAAAAAGCAGTAATAATTTATTATTTCCCCCTTTTTTTTCTTTCTTCTCTTTCCCTCCTCTCCCCTCCTCAGGGAAATATCATGCTTATAATGGAGGGTCTGATTTGCGATGAAGAGTTCAAGGGGCAAAAAAAAAGGGGTGTAGGGACCTACTAAATGCAAAAAAAAAAAAAAAGGAAGAAAATCTTAAACAAGCATAAGATGATTTGCTTGTGGGTGATGGTCAATTAAGAGATATAATGAGAGGGATAAGAGGGAACCAGAAAAAAGGACAAAAAAAGGAATAATAAAGAAGAAAAAAATAAAAATAATAAGTAAAAATCTGTTGTATTAAGTGGAGCGGAGACTAAATACAATGGAGACCTTGGGTTGGGAGGACCCAAAATGCCACAAAAATAAACAAACAAGAAAAAAACAAAAACAAAAGCGAAAAAGAAAAATAAAGCCAAAAAAAAGCCTTGAGTCTCAAATTAACTAATTTGTTCGTGATTGAGGATTAAATGGGAGGAAAGTAAAACGAGAAAAAAAAAAAGAAAAAACGAATAGAAAGGAAAAAATAAGAAAAAGAGAAAAACGAAGGAAGAAATAAAAAAGGAAGAGAAAAAAACAAAATAAAGCAAAACAAAACAAAAAAAAAACAAAAGAGGAGAAAGTGAGAGTTAAGTGTTTTGGAGTATAATCTTAAAGGAGGGTGAGGATGAAGAAGAGAAATAAAATGTAACACTTATGGGTAGTGTAGTTCAAGAAAAGGGAAGCATAAGATGGGCAGAGAATATAACGACCGAGGTGGAGGAAATAAAGGCAATAAGATAGAAGAAACAAACAACAACAACAACAAAAAAAACTTAGTGGAACAAGTTGTAAAGTCTGTGGATTTTTCTTGATTTTGAGATGTTAACTTCTTCCTTTTTCTTTTCTCTCCCTCTTCCTGGTCGGTGACTCTGTACCCCAGGCTCTGCCCCAGTGTCACACTTGGGTAGGGATTTGCAGTTGATGGGATTCTATGGCAATGTCATATAATTGGCTTTAGTCTTGCTGGTAGTCAAGGCTTGTTGGCGTTTGCAGGGTCCAACGATGAGAGAGTTTGCTTTCCTGGATTCTCTCTTCTAGTCCCCCCTTCCTGAATTAGCAGCCTGGTGATCCAGCTATAAGGCTGCAACTGCTTCTGCCTGGGGAGTAAGAGGCTCAAAGAGCTGGGAAATCCCCACTCTATCCCCACTCAGTGCAAGGCTTTGGGAAAGGCTCTGGCAGTCAGGGCCTCCAGTGTAATCAGGTGGGGGTGGGAGTCAATTGTTGTAAAGGTGACTGTTCAGCGCCTAGCATTCAGTTGGACCTCTCAACCCAGGCTTTCCACACTTTGTAGCCTGTTTTGGCTGGGAAGAAGAAGCACTAGTCTCTGCTTGCGACTAGTGTAGTATAGATCTTATTATCTGCCAAGTCCTTCTTGTTAGTGTTTATCCCTGAATATGGAGGCTCTATCAATCAGAAGTTGCCCCCGCCCCTTTAGCGAGAGGCACTAAAAAATATCACGCCTCTTGTCTTGGGTCGGTGAACTGAGAGAGATCTTATCAATTAGAACCGAGGGTGCGCAGATTTCACGGGTTAAGTTAATTTCAGTAATTGGGTCGCAGCTGTGCTCCCGAAGGTATTTCAGGCTGCCTGCGCGCGCCCCTCCCCCAACGCTTGATTGTTAGCTTGAATGGCTGGGTGAGGTGCCCCGCCCGCGGAGAGAATCTCCCCAGTAGGGAATACAGCCCTGGGGCCTCTCCCGCTCCTCGTGCGCGGGCCGCTGGGAACGTCAGCAGCGCTCGCTCCGCAACCGAACCGGGCGCTGCCCGCGGCTGCTCGCGGCAGCTGCTTGCAGCGGCGGTGCTCGCTCTGCAACCGAACCGGGCGCTGCTCGCGGCGGCTCGTGGCTCCCGAGTATGGGCTGACTCACCACCACCACAGGCGCACTTCCTCGCGGCTTGAATGAACGTCCCTGCGGTAGCTTCCTCCACACCCTCGTCTTCCAGATCCAAGTGATAACAGTCCCTTCGCTTTCAGTTTGTGTGGAACTCCGGAATGCTCCGAAGATAAATTTTCCTGTTCCTAGTTGATAAATTTTTTGTGATTTTGGGGAGATCTGTCAGACGCGCTGCTCACGGTGCCATTTCTGTGACGTCACTCAAAATCCCTTTTCTTAAGGTAAGTAAATTCACTGCTAAAAAACCGTCCCCTTGAAATCACATTTCAAGTTGCAAAATACCTTAAAATTAATGGAAATAAAAACTACATAAGAAAACCTATGAAAAAATGTAGTGATGAATATATTTTAAAGCAAGAAAACCTTAAAATACACAGCTTTTCCACCCATACTGAGAACCACAATAATAAATAAAATTCAGAGAAAGTAAAAAAAAAAGATGTTCACAGCCTGAACAGGTGATGATGCACGGGTTATAATATTATACTGGAATGTGGAGGACCCAGGTTTGATATCCCAAGCATGCCAGTTTCATCATGGGCTCATGTGGTTTGAGCAAAACTCACCAGCATGAGTCCAAGGTCGCTGCCTCGAGCCAGCGGTCACTCTATGAGCTGTATCCCCCTGGTCAAGGCACATATGAGACAGGAGTCAATGATCACATAAAGGGTCACATAGAAAAACTGATGATTGATCTGTGTCCTGACACATAATAAAAACTTTCTCCATTTCTTTCTGTCTGTCCCTATTTATCCCCTCACTCTGGTTTTCTCCCTATCTTTGTAAAAAAAAAAAAAAAGAAAAAAGAAATGTTCACAGACACATTTGGATGGTATATACCATATTTCCCAATGTATAAGACTCATCTTTTTTGAAAAATGTGGGGTTAGAAAACTAGGAGCATGTTATACACTGGTTGAGTATTTTTTTACTTGCATTTTTTCATTTATTCTCATTTGTTATCATTTTTTCAAAATTTGTGACCCAAAATTAAGGTGCGTCTTATACAGGGAGGATTATTATACATGGGGAAATATGGTACTTTACAACTTTACCATTTATTTTCCCTTTGGGTGAGATTTTGAAAAACAAATTTCATTCTTCTATGCAATTTAAGGTGCAAAAACAACAACAAAAAAGCCATTGTCATATTTTCTTTTATTTATTTATTCATGGTAATGGCAGGATAAAGAGGGAAAAAGACAGACAGATAGTCAGTAACATCAATCTCTTTCTGTATGTGCCTTGACCCAGGAGCAATCCTATGACATTAGCATATGAGTGTTATGCTTTCACTACTGAGCTCTCTGGTGAGAGCTAGCCATTGTCTTTTGGGAAAAAATTTTTCTGGAAAAAACCAGAGGTAAATAAATTAAAATGATAATCTAGTCTGCTGTGGTGACAACACCAGAAGACTTTTCTTTGCTCTTGAAATTCAGGTGCATAATCACTATTTCTAATTTTTTAGCAAAAAGTGACCCTTTTCCTAACATGCACTTTCTCTTGTGCTGTGGCAGCAGTCCAGACTGAGAGACCTCCTAAGCCTTGGACATCAGAATTTATCTGAGCATTGGTCACCACATACAAGCTGGGTTATTTTGCTCACAGTACACCTCCCAGGGTCTTTGTTTCAAAACTTCTATATTTTATCAGTTTTATATCTGACATCATGCATTGCTGAAATACCGAGACTTTTGTCTCACATCTGCCTTCTGAGAAACTGATATACTGAACCTTGCCAGAATAAGTCCTAAATGACACCAAAGATATTGCACTACCAAATTCAGAGCTCATTAAACTTCTGATTATTTTATTCATGTATATATTTTTTTTCTGTCTACAACATGACATTGTAGTATTCATAATGACAGAAAGTGAGTCTGACTCTTTCACTATAGGCAACCAATATTGATCACAGTGCCTGGCACATAATAGAAATACAATTAATGTTTTCTGAATGAATGAATAAATAGTCATTTGCATACATACACAGATATCCACAAATAACAGACACTGTGGACACAGAGAGATATGCTCATGTGCAATTCACATCTATGCACACAGATGAACACACATCCAATGTACCTGAGTATATATACATAGAGAAATATAAGAGTTACACAAAGAATATGGAAAGAAAATGTCCTAATATTAACTGTAGATATATCTGTATGAAAATTTGTTGTGATTGCTTTTGAGATCATTTTTCTTGCACTCCTGCAATAAGAATACATTTTTTATAATGTAACATCTGTTAAAATTCAATATTCTTTTCAAATCAAAGCACATCCTATTTTACAATACACGAAGTAGATGTATATAAAAGAAGGTAAGCCCTGTCTGGTTGGCTCAGTGGTAGAGCATCAGCCTCATGTGCAGATCCTGGGTTTGATTCCCAGCCAGGGCACACAGGAGAAAGCTCATCTGCTTCTCCACCCCTCCACTTCTTCTTCCACTCTGTCTCTCTTCCCCTCCCACAGCCGAGTCACCATTGGAGCAAAGATACCACGGGAGCTGGAGATGGCTCCTTGGCCTCTGCCCCAGGTGCTAGAGTAGCTTTGGTCACAACAAGGCTACAACACAGGGGTCCAGAACATCGGCCCCTGGTGACAGAGCTTCGTTCTCTGGTGGGCGTTCCGAGTGGACCTCAGTCAGGTGCATGCGGGAGTCTGTATGACTGTCTCTCTCGTTTCCAGCTTCATAAAAATACAGAAAAAAATAAGTTAAGAAGGCAGAAGTAAAAAGCGTATAAATGGAAGTCATTGAGAGCACGTACATGAGTTCCTAGCAGAGTGCCTGGTATATGATGGGCACTTTCAAAGGCTTTATGAATTCATGGCTGGAAGAAAAAGAGAAAAACAAGATGAACCGAGAGATTTTCAGAAAACAACCACTAAGGATACATAAAATCTTTAAACAAATTGCAAATTAGAATCAAAGTTTATAGACAACGCTCTCTACCAAAATATTCCTTTGCACCAGTAATGAGGCATGATCCCCAAGATGCTCACGAGGTGTCAGCAGAGAAGAACATGTAACAGAGACCATTATTGTATGTTGTATGGAGCAAGTGCCAGCCAACTTCAGAGGATTGAAATGATGTCAAGTATACCTTTTGCTTTCACTACAATTAATATAGAAAGAAGGAGCAAGCACTAACTAGAAATTCCTTATATATACAAATTATAAAAGTTTCTTTTTAGATAGCCTTGGTTTCAACCTTGATAGATAACCCAACTGATTTATTTTTTTAAGGTGAAATGATCTGAGCTGTTATTCTCAAGGTGCACACGAGGTGACAGCAGGGAAGCGCAGTTGGAAAACATTTACAACAGATAATCCTGTATGTTCTTTCAAGCAATTTTCAACTACCTCTAAACTTAGAAATGATATAAAGCATGTTTCTTGTTGTCATTACACTTAATATAGAAAACAGAATAGAAATTAACTAAAAATCAATTTTTTGAAGGTAAGGAAATTCACTCCTAGATAACCCCCCCCCCTCAAAATCACAATTCAAGTTGTAAAACACCTTAAAATTAATGGAAATATAAACTACAAAGGAAACCTATGGAAAAAGGTAGTGATAAACATATTTTAGGACAAGAAAACCTTAAAACACTCAGCCTTTCAATGCATACTAATACAAGGATACTAAATAAAATCCAGAGATAATAAAGAAAAAAATGTTCACAGCCTGAGCAGGAGATGGCACAGTGGTTAGCCCATTCGACTGAAATGCGGGGAACCCAGGTTTGAGATCCCAAGGGTGCCAGCTTGACCATGGGCTCACATGATTTGAGCAAAGCTCACCACCTTAAGACCAAGGAAACTGGCTCAAGCAATCAGTCACTTGTTCATTTGTAGTCTCCTGGTCAAGTCACATATGAGACAAGAGTCAATGAACATGTAACGGATCACAACCAAAAACTGAATATTGATATGTGACCTGGCACATAATAAAAAATCTCCATTTTTTCTGTCTTTTTCTATCTATCCCTGTCTCTGACTCTCTCCCTCTATCTGTAAAAGAAAATAAAGAAAGAAAAGAAATATTCACAAAGGCTTTTCGAGGGTGTATACCATATTTCCCCATGTATAAGACTCATCTTGTTTGAAAAATGTGGGGTTAGAAAACTGTTTGCATCTTGTAAAGTGGTTGTATTTTTTACCTGCATTTCCATTTATTGGCATTTGTTATCATTTTCTCAAACTTTGTGCCCCCATATTAAAGTGCGTCTTATAAAGGTAGGCTTCTTATACATGGGGAAATATGGTATTTTAAGAACTTACCATTTATTTCTTCTTGGGGTGAGATTTTGAAAAACATAACTCATTCTTCTATGCAATTTAATCTGCAAAAACAGCAACAAAAAAGCCATTGTCATCTTTATTTTTATTTATTCATTCATGTTAGAGACAGGATAAAGGGGGGAAATGACAGACAGATAGAAACATCAATTTGTTACTGTATGTGCCTTCACCCAGGAGCAAACCTATGAAATTAGCGTATGGGTGTCATGCTTTAACTAATGAGCTCTCTGGTGAGAGCAAGCCATTGTCTTTTTGGAAAAAAGTTACTAGAGAAAACCAGAGGTAATTAAAAAATAAAATGATAATCTGGTCTGCTGTGGTGACCACACCAGAAGACTATTCTTTGCTCTTGAAATTGAGGGGCATAATCACTATTACTAATTGTTTAGACAAAATGACCCCTTTGCTAACATGCACTTTCTCTTGTGCTGTGGCAGCAGTCCAGACTAATACAGCTCCTAAGTTTTCGACATCAGAATTTATCTGAGAATTGGTCACCACATACAAGCTAGGTTCTTTTGCTCACTTAACACCTCTCAGGGTCTTTGTTTCATAACTTCTATTTTTGTAGTTTTATAACTGGGAAAACGCATTGCTGAAAAACTGAGACTGATTTCTTAGCTCTGCCTTCTGAGAAACTGATATACTGAACCTCACCACAATAAATTATAACTGACAACAAACATATTCCATGACAAAATACAGTGCTTGATAAACTTATGATTATTTTATTTATGTATACTTTTTTTCTTTCTGTCACCCCATGATTGTGTAGTATTCATAAAGACAAAAAGTGAGTCTGTCTCATTCACTATAGGCAAACAGTGTCGAGCAGAGTGCCTGGCACATAATAGAAATACTATAAATGTTTCCTGAATGAATGAATATATATTCATTTGCATACGGACACAGATATGCACAAATGACAGACACTGTGGACACAGAGAGATATGCTCATGTGCAATGCACATCTATGCACACTGATGTAAACACACCCAATGTACCAGAGTATATATACATAGAGAAATATAAGAGGTACACAAAAAATATGGGAAAATGTCCTAATTTTAACAGTAGATATATCTGTATAAAAATTTTTTGTGGTTGTTGTTTTTGAGATCATTTTTCTTGCACTCCTCGAATAAGAATACATTTTTTACAATGAAAAAGCTGTTAAAATTCAACATACCTGTCAAATTAAAGCACATCCTATTTTACAATACACGAAGTAGGTGTATATAAAAGAAGTTAAGCCCTCGCTGGTTGGTTCAGTGGTAGAGCGTCAGCCTCGCATGCAGAAGTCCAGGGTTCAATTTCCGGACAGGTCATACAGAAGAAGCACCCATCTGCTTCTCCACCTCTCCCCCTCTCCTTCCTCTCTGTCTCTCCCTTCCCCTCTCGCAACCGAGGCACCATTAGAGCAAAGAAAACTAGGGCGCTTCAGTGGCTCTGGTCACAACAGGGCTATGACAGGGGATGCAGTGCATCCTCCCCTGGTTGGCAGAGCTTTGCCCCCTGGTGGGCATGCCTAGTGGATCTCAGTCTGGTGCATGGAAGAATCTGTCTGACTGTCTCTCTCGTTTCCAGCTTCAGAAAAATACAGAAAAAAAGAAGTTAAAAAGACAGAAGTTAAAAGCGTAGAAATGGGATTCACTGAGTGCACGTACATGAGTTCTTAGCACAGTGCCTGGTATATGATGGGCACTTTCAAAGGCTCTACGAAAGCATGGTTATAAAGAAAGGAGAAAAACAAGTTTAACCGAGACATTTTCAGAAAACAAACCACTAAGGATACATAAAATCTTTACAGAAACTGCAAATTAGAATCAAAGTTTATAGACAACGATGTCAACCAAAATATTCCTTTGCACCAGTAATGAGGCATGATTCCCAAGGTGCACATGAGGTGTCAGCAGAGAAGCACTTGTAACAGAGACCATTATTGTATGTGCTATGGAGCAAGTTCCAGCCAACTTCAGAGGATTGAAATGATACCAAGTATATCTCTTGTTTTCAGTACAACTAATGTTGAAAGAATTAGCAAGCAGTAACTAGAATTTATTTATATTTACAAGTAATAAATGTTTCTTTTAGATAGCCTTGGATTATAGATAATGGACAACACTGAACTGATGTATTTTTCCAGGTAAATTCATTTGAGCTGTTATTCCAAAGGTGCACACGAGGTTGAGCCAGGGAAGCGCACCTGGAAAACATTTACCACAGATAAAACTGTATTTTCTTACAAGGAAGTTTCCACTACCTCTAACCTTAGAAATGATATAAAACATGTTTCTTGTTGTCATTACACTTAATATAGTAAGCAGTAATAGAAATTAACAAAAAATTCCATTTTTTGACGGTAAGGAAATTATTCCTAAAAAACCCCACCCTCAAAATCACAATTCAAGATTCAAAATACCTTAATATTATTGGAAATAAAAACTACAAAATGAAACCTATTGTAAAATGTAGTGATCAATATATTTTGTGGCAAGAAAACCTTAAAATACACAGCCTTTCTACCTATATTAAGAACCAGGATACTAAATGAAATCCAGAGAAAGTAAAAAAAAAAACTGTTCACAGTCTGAGCCGGCAATGGTACAGTGGTTAGAGCATTCGAATGAAATGCAGGGAACCCAGGTTTGAGATTCCAGGGTGCCCAGCTTGACTGAGGGCTGATATGATTTGAGCAAAGCTCACCAGCTTAAGCCCAAGGTCATTGGCTCAAGCAATCGGTCACTTGATCTGTTGTATTCCCTTGGTCAAGTCACAAATGAGAGAGGAGTCAATGAATATATAAGGAGTCACAACGAAAAATTGATGATTGATCTGTGACATGTCACATAATAAAAAATCTGTCCGTTTCTGTCTGTCTGTCCCTATCTATTCTTTTCTCAGACTCTCTCCCAGTCTCTGTAAAAAAAAAAAAAAGGAAAAAAAGGAATGTTCACACAGACATTAGGATGGTATATACCATATTTCTCCATGTATAAGACTCATCTTTTTTGAAAAATGTTAGGTTAGAAAAATGCATACGTCTTATACAGTGGCAACCAGTGTAGAGCACAGTTCCTGGAACATAATAGAAATACAATAAGTGTTTAATGAATGAAAGAATAAATAGTAATTTGCATGCATACACAGGTATCCACAAATGATAAAAACTGTGGACACAGAGGGATATGCTCATATGAAATGCACATCTATACACACAGATGTATGCACACCCAATGTACCTTAGTACGTATAGATATAGAAATATAATAGGTACACTAAGAATATGGAAAGATAATGTCATAATATTAACAGAAGTTATCTCTGCATGAAAATTTGTTTTGTTTTCTATTCATTTTTTGCACATCTGCAATAAGAATAGAGTTTTTATAATAAAAAAGCAGTTACAGTCAACATACTTTTCAAATCAAAGCACATCTTATTTTACAATACATTAAAAAGATTTAAATAAAAGACTCCAAAATCAGAAGTAAAAATATTAGAATCAGAAGACATTGAAATCACCAACTACTCATGTAATTCCTAGCAGAGTGGCTAGTATATAATAAGAACATTAAAAGGCTTTAAGATAGCATTGCTGGAAGGAAAGAAGAAAAACGAGATGAATCGATAGATTCTCAGAAATCAAATCACTAAGAATACACAAAAAAATTTTACAAATTTGGCAAATTGGAATCAACATGTGTAGACAATCCTCTCTACTATTTCTTTCCTTTGGATCTATACTGAGGCATGATTCCCAAGATGCACACGAGGTGGAAGCAGAGAAGCACATGTAACAGAGACCATTATTCTATGTGCTATGCATCAAGTTTCAGCCAACTTCAGAGGATTGAAATAATATCAAATATGTCTATTGCTTTCACTAGAGTTAACATTGAAACAAGTAGCAAACAGTAACTGGAAATTCCTTATATTTACAAGTTATAAAAGTATCTTCTAAATAGTCTTGGTTTCAACATTGATAGATAAAGCACAACTCCCAACTGCTGTGTTTTTTCAGGTAAACTGCTCTGAGCTGTTATTCCCAAGGTGAATACGAGGTGGCAGCAGACAAGCGCACTTGGAAAATATTTCCCACAGACAATCCTATATTTTCTTTCAAGCAAGTTTCAACTACCTCAAACCTTTGAAATGATATAAAGCATGTTTCTTCTTGTTATTACTCTTACTCTAGAAATCAGTAATAAAAACTAACTAAAAAACCCTTCCTTTTTTAAGTTAAGAAATTCACTCCTATATAACCCCTGCTCAAAATCAAAATTCAAGTTACAAAATACTTTAAACTTAATGGAAATAAAATTACATAAGAAAACCTATGGAAAAATGTTGTGATGAATACATTTTAGTGGAAAAAAACCTTAAAATACACAACGTTTTCACCCATACTATGAAACAGGATACTGGGGGATGACGTCAGAGTGATGGCATGGTAGGAAGTGATACTGAAAATCTCCCCATAAACTGAACAAGTTCTTCAACCAGAAACAGAAAAACCTATCCTTGGAGTCTTCAGATGCTTCACAACACACACGAAGGTAGGGTCGAGCGAACGATTGGCTAGATATATGGTCAAACCCCAGGGGAAATAGGGAGTAAGAAATGCTCCGCCTTCCTCTCTAATCCAAACAGGACGGCTTTCACTGAGAACTGAGAATATAGAAATTAAGGCGGGCATAGGGAGTGAAGAGATCCAGGCCGTGGTACAAACAGCCAAACCAGGCTGTGGCACGGAGATCCAAGCCGTGGAAAAACCTGGGCAATTCAAGCTAACACGCTCACCAAACCCAGACAAAGAAAGACAAGTGGGGCAGCCATTTTCCACATCTCCTGGTCGGCGCATGTGGATAGTGGGCAAGAGATTCCTACGAACACTTCAGGGGTGGGCGCCACCCGTGCTAACCCACAGAGAAGCAGAGTCAGAGGCCTCTGTGTGGGCAAAAAGTGGAATCTCCTAGGAACCCCAGTGCCCTGAGGGGACCGGGCACGGGGAGGGAGCTGGAGCCAACACCAACACCGGAACTTTTCTGTGCAGGAGGAGGGCTTTCTCAGAGTGAGAGGCATCCTGCCTGAGCCTGATATCCTGGTCAGCGCACACGGAGAGTGGGCAGGAGATTCCTCTGAACTCCTCAGGGGTGGGCACCTGTGTTTTCCCACAGAGGAGCAGAGTCAGAGGCCTGTGAGCGGGCCAGGATCGGAATCTCCTGGCTGCCCCAGCGCCCTGGGAAAGCCGCATGGGGACAGAGCGAAAGCCAATTCCAACGCCGGAACTTTTCCGTGTGGGCAGAGGGTTTCTCAGAGTGAGAGAAAGCCTGATTCCAACTGGCCTGATATCCAGGTTGGCGCACGCGGAGAGTGGGCAAGAGATTCCTCCGAACTCCTCAGGGGTGAGCACCCCTGTTTTCCCACAGAGGAGCAGAGTCAGAGGCCTGTGAGCGGGTCAGGAGAGGAATCTCTGAGCCGCCCCAGCACCCTGAGGGGGCCGCGCACAGGGATAGAGCAAGAGCCAATTCCAACGCTCGATTTTTTCCGTACGGTTAGGGATTTCACTCAAAGTGTGACACGGCTAGTCTGACTTCCTGGTGGGTGCACACAGAGAGTGGGCAAGAGATTCCTCCGAACACCTCAGGAGTTATCCCACAGAGGGGCAGAGCCAGAGGTCTTTGAGTGGGCGGAAGCCCCGCCTGATTATGCTAGCAGCTCTGACGGACTGTGCCTTACTCAGAGCCCTGTGCTGAGTGAAAATAGAGTGGAGAGTTGCCAGCTCTTTGAGCTTCTTACTATCCAGGCAGAGGCAGCAGCAACCCCATAGCTGGGTTATCAGGCTTCTAATTGTGGAAGGAAAGACTAGGAGAGAGGTTCCAGGAACACTCTCACAGTGAGAGACCCTCTCACTGATGGAGCCTATAAACACTAATGAGCCTCGACTGCCAATGAGACTGAAGCCCAATATATGACATCGCCATAGAGAATTATCAACAGCAAACCTCTTCCAGAGCGTACCACAGGGGCAGAACCCAGGGTACAAAATCAACAACCAGGAAGAGAGACAGAAAAGAAAAAGCAAGACGATAACCTCTCAAAATCAAGAATAATCTGCAGACTTTATAACCTATCCCATTTTATTATATTTGTTCATCTGTGTCTCTTTTCTTCATTCTTAATTTTTTGTTTTTTGGTGTTTTTTTTTTCTATTCTAATTTGGTCATTTAATTATCTCTCAGTCTTACTCTCGCAGCTCTTTGAACTACACTACCCATAAGTCTTACATCTCCCATTATCTTTTCTTTCCTCTTTCTTTTTCTCTATGAGGGTTGCAATCCAAAACCCCTAACTCTCTCTCTCTTCTCCTTTTTCTTTTTTCTTCTTTTATTGGTTCCATCTTCTCTCTCTCTCTCTCTTTTCTCCCTCTATATTAGTCTCTTCTTTTCTCCTTTACATCTTCTCTCATTCAAACCTCAATAACGAACAAATTATCTTATGTGGGACTCAAACTTAAGTTTGTGGCATTTTGGAGGGTTTTTACTTCACCTTTTTAACACATTAGCATTGCTCTCATCCCTGGCTCTCCATTTTATCTAGTTCTTCTTCCACTAAATACAATAGTAATTTTTTAATTTTCCACCTTTTTTTCCTGTTTCCCTCTTATTCCTCTCCTCATAACTCTGAGTCAGCCAACACCTAAAAGCAAATCATTTTATTCTTGACCCAAATTTTTTCCTAATTTGCTTTTTGTGGGTCTATACTGCACCCCTTTTTTATATATATATTTTTTTCTTTTATTTATTTTTTTCTTTTTCTTTGTTTTTCTTTTTCCTTTACCCCTTTATTACTTCTCCCCAATTCAGGCCCTCCACTACAGGTATTGTTTGTTCTATTTAGTACAATATAATTCACAGTTCATCACAAGATTTTCTCAAGAAAGAGGGGAGAGGAGAGGAGAGGAAAAAAGGAGGGGAAGGAATAATTCCCTTTTTTCCTCAAATTTTTATCTTATTTTATTTTTCTTTATTTAATGATTAATTTTTTTTAAAAAACCCACAATTTTTTATTTTTATTTTCATTTTTTAACTTTTTATTTCTTATAAAATCTCATTAATACTATCAATAAAACCACCCTCAGATGCCATTAAAGAAGAGAAAATCGAATATCATGGATACAAAAGAAAGAGAGGTAACACAGAGAGATGAGGAAAAAACTATGGAGAAAAAATGTAAGATATTGGAAACCTTAGAGTTAAACGACAGAGAATTTAAAATAGTAATCCTAAAAATACTCAGAGATATACAAGAAAACACAGAAAGGCAAATTAGGGATCTCAGAAAAGAACTTGATCAACACAAAGAGTATATCTCCAAGGAAATTGAAACTATAAAAACAAATCAAACAGATGAAAAACTCAATTCACGAGCTGAAAAACGAGGTAACAAGCTTAGCTAATAGAACAGGCCAGATAGAAGAGAGGATTAGCGAAATAGAAGACAAGCAACTTGAGGAACAACAAAGAGAAAAAAGAGATTCAAAAATTAAAAAAAATGTGATAGCCCTACAGGAATTATCTGACTCCATCAAAAAGAATAACATAAGAATAATAGGTATATCCGAGGGAGAAAAGAGAGAAAATGGAATGGAGAACATACTCAAACAAATAATAGATGAGAACTTCCCAAGCCTGTGGAAAGAACTAAAACCTCAAATTCTAGAAGCAAACAGAACTCCAAGTTTTCTTAAACCCAAAAAACCTACTTCGAGGCACATCATAATAAAATTGGCACAAACAAACTGAAAAGAAAAAATTCTCATGGAAGCCAGGGAAAAGAAGAATACAACATATAAAGGAAGGCCATTAGATTATAATCAGATTTCTCAACAGAAACTCTACAAGCTAGAAGAGAGTGGAACCCAATATTTAAAGTCTTGAAAGAGAGGAACTTTCAGCCATGAATACTATACCCATCAAAGCTATCCTTCAAATATGAAGGAGAAATAAAAACATTCACAGATACAGAAAAGATGAGAGAATTTATCACCAGAAAACCCCCACTCCAGGAAATACCAAAGGGGGTTCTCCAATCATATACAAAGAATAATAAAAAAAAAACAAAGCCACAAGTAAAAGCTCCAAGAAGAACATAAGAAAAACAACTTTAAACTGTGACAACAAAAAGAAAGGGGGGGAGAGGATGGAGATTAACAATAGCAAAGGGCGATGGAGTGCAAAAATACTCACAAAATAGTGCACTACAATGAACAGGGTAGGAACCCTTTTCATTAATTAATGGTAACCACCATTGAAAAAACCACCACAGAAGCACATGATTTAAAAAAGATAGCAACAGAGGAAAGATGTATGGAACACAACCAAATAAAAACAAAAGATAGAAAAACGAAAGAGAAGAATCAAAGAAGGCACAAAACTAACAGAAAGCAATCTATAAAATGGCAATAAGGAACTCACAAGTGTCAATAATTACACTAAATGTAAACGGATTAAACTCACCAATACAAAGGCACAGAGTAGCCGAATGGATCAAAAAAGAAAATCCAACTGTATGCTTCCTACAAGAAACTTATCTAAGTAACAAGGATAAAAACAAATTCAAAGTGAAAGGCTGGAAAACAATACTCCAAGCAAATAACATCCACAAAATTACAGGCGTAGCAATACTCATATCTGATGATGCTGACTACAAGACAGCAAATGTACTCAGAGACAAAAATGGGCATTTCATAATGGCTAAGGGGACACTGAATCAAGAAGACATATCAATTCTTAATATATATTCACCAAACCAAGAAGCACCAAAATATATAAGACAGCTACTTATTGACCTTAAAACAAAAACTGACAAAAATACAATCATACTTGGAGACCTCAATACACCGCTGATGGCTCTAGATCGGTCATCCAAACAGAGAATCAACAAAGATATAGCGGCCTTAAACAAAACCCTAGAGCACCTGGATATGATACACATCTACAGGACATTTCATCCCAAAGTGACTGAGTATACATTTTTCTCCAATGTACATGGATCATTCTCAAGAATTGACCATATGTTGGGCCATAAAAACAACATCAGCAAATTCAGAAAAATCGAAGGTGTTCCAAGCATATTTTCTGATCATAAAGCCTTGAAACTAGAATTCAACTGCAAAAAAGAGGGAAAAAAATCCCATAAAAATGTGGAAACTAAACAACATACTTTTAAAGAATGAATGGGTCAAGGAAGAAATAAGTGCAGAGATCAAAAGATATATACAGACAAATGAAAATGACAATACGACATATCAGAATCTATGGAATGCAGCAAAAGCAGTGGTAAGAGGGAAGTTCATAATACTTCAGGCACATATGAACAAACAAGAGAGAGCCCAAGTGAACCACTTAACTTCACACCTTAAGGAACTAGAAAATGAAGAACAAAGACACCCCAAAACCAGCCAAAGAAAGGAGATAATAAAAATCAGAGCAGAAATAAATGAAATTGAGAACAGAAAAACAATAGAAAAAATTAATAGAACAAGGAGTTGGTTCTTTGAAAAGATCAATAAAGTTGACAAACCCTTGGCAAGACTTAACAAGGAAAAAAGAGAAAGAACTCATATAAACAAAATCCAAAATGAAAGAGGAGAAATCACCACGGACATCGTAGATATACAAAGAATTATTGTAGAATACTATGAAAAACTTTATGCCACTAAATTCAACAACCTAGAAGAAATGGATAAATTCCTAGAACAATACAACCTTCCTAGACTGAGTCAAGAAGAAGCAGAAAGCCTAAACAGACCTATTGGTAGAGAAGAAATAGAAAAAACCATTAAAAACCTCCCCCCAAAAAAAGTCCAGGCCCAGACGGCTATACCAGCGAATTTTATCAAACCTTCAAAGAAAACTTGGTTCTTATTCTACAGAAAGTCTTCCAAAAAATTGAAGAAGAAGAAGCAATACTTCCAACCACATTTTATGAGGCCAACATAACCCTCATACCAAAACCAGGCAAGGATGGCACCAAAAAAGAAAACTACAGACCAATATCTCTAATGAATACAGATGCTAAAATACTAAACAAAATACTAGCAAATCAAATACAAGAACATATTAAAAAAATAATACATCATGATCAAGTGGGATTCATCCCAGAATCTCAAGGATGTTTCAACATATGTAAAACGGTTAACATAATACACCATACCAAAAAAAACAAAGAACAAGAACCACATGATATTATCAATAGATGCAGAAAAGGCTTTTGATAAAATACAACACAATTTTATGTTTAAGACTCTCAACAAAATGGGTATAGAAGGAAAATATCTCAACATGATAAAAGTCATATATGATAAACCATCAGCTAACATCATACTAAATGGCACAAAAATGAAGGCTTTCCCCATTAAATCAGGAACAAGACAGGGTTGTCCACTTTCTCCACTCTTATTTAATGTGGTACTGGAGGTTCTTGCCACAGCAACAGACAAGACAAAGAAATAAAAGGCATCCGTATCGGAAAAGAAGAAGTAAAGGTATCATTTTTGCAGATGATATGATCCTATACTTCGAAAACCCCAAAGAATCCACAAAAAGACTACTAGAAACAATAAGCCAATACAGTTAGGTCGCAGGATACAAAATTAAAATACAGAAGTCAATAGCCTTTCTATATGCCAACAATGAAACATTAGAGAATGAACTCAAAAGAATAATCCCCTTCACGATGGCAACAAAAAATAAATAAAATACCTAGGAATAAACATAACAAAAATGTAAAGGACTTATGCAATGAAAACTATAAACCATTGTTAAGGGAAATCGAAAAAGATATTATGAGATGGAAGAATATTCCTTGTTCTTGGTTAGGTAGAATAAATATAATCAAGATGGCCATATTACCCAAAGCAATATACAAATTTAATGCAATTCCCATCAAAATTTCAATGACATTTTTTAAATAAATGGAGCAAAAAATAATAAGATTTATATGGAACTATAAAAAGCCCCAAATAGCCAAAGCAATCCTAAAGAAAAGAATGAAGCTGGGGGCATTACAATACCTGACTTCAAACTCTATTATAGGGACACGACAATCAAAACAGCATGGTATTGGCAGAAAAATAGACACTCAGACCAATGGAACAGAATAGAAAGTCCAGAAATAAAACCACATATATATAGTGAAACAATTTCTGATAAAGGGGCCAACAACACACAATGGAGAAAAGAAAGCCTCTTCAATAAATGGTGCTGGGAAAACTGGAAAGTCACATGCAAAAGAATGAAGCTGGACTACAGTTTGTCCCCCTGTACTAAAATTAAATCAAAGTGGATCAAAGATCTAAACATAAGACCTGAAACAATAAATTACATAAAAGAAGACATAGGTACTAAACTCATGGACCTGGGCTTTAAAGAGCATTTTATGAATTTGACTCCACAGGCAAGAGAAGTGAAAGCAAAAATTAATGAATGGGACTACATCATACTAAGAAGTTTTTGCTCAGCAAGAGAAACTGATAACAAGATAAACAAACAGCCAACTAATTGGGAAATAATATTTTTAAACACCTGCTCAGATAAGGGCCTAATATCCAAAATATACGAAGAACTTATAAAACTCAACAACAAACAAACAAACAATCCAATAAAAAAATGGGAAGAGGATATGAACAGACACTTCTCCCAGGAAGAAATACAAATGGCCAACAGATATATGAAAAGATGCTTATCTTCTTAAGTTATTAGAGAAATGCAAATCAAAACTGCAATGAGATACCACCTCACACCTGTTAGATTAGCTATTATTAACAAGACAGGTAATAGCAAATGTTGGAGAGGTTGTGAAGAAAAAGGAACACTCATCCACTCTTGGTGGGAATGTAAGGTTGTGGAGAAAAAGGAACCCTCATCCACTCTTGGTGGGAATGTAAAGTAGTACAACCATTATGGAAGAAAGTATGGTGGTTCCTCAAAAAACTGAAAATAGAACTACCTTATGACCCAGCAATCCCTCTACTGGGTATATACCCCAAAAGCTCAAAAACATTGACTCGTAAAGACACATGCAACCCCATGTTCATTGCAGCATTGTTCACAGTGGCCAGGACATGGAAACAACCAAAAATCCCGTCAATAGATGACTGGATAAAGAAGATGTGGCACATATACAGTATGGAATATTACTCAGCCATAAGAAATGATGACATCGGATCATTTATAGCAAAATGGTGGGATCTTGATAACATTATACGGAGTGAAATATGTAAATCAAAGAAAACCAGGAACTGCATTATTCCATACATAGATGGGACATAAAAGTGAGACCAAGAGACATTGATAAGAGTGTGGTGGTTACGGGGGGAGGGGGGAGAGTGAGAGGGAAGGGGAGGGGGAGGGGCACAAAGAGAACTAGATAGACAGTGACAGAGGACAATCTGACTTTGGGTGATGGCTATGCAACATAATTGAACGACAAGATAGCCTGGAGATATTAACTTTGAATATATGTATCTTGATTTACTGATGTCACCCCATTAAAAATGAAAAAAAAGAAACAGGATACTAAACAAAATCCAGAGAAAGTAAAAGATAAAAATTTTCACAGACTGAGGAGGCGGTGGTGCGGTGGATAGAGCATTTGACTGGAATGCGGAGGACCCAGGTTGAGATTCCAAGATCGCCAGCTTGAGCATGGGCTTATGTGGTTTGAGCAAAGGTCACCAGCTTTAGCCCAATGGGCTCAATGGATCGAGCAAGACATTACTCGGTCAGCTGTAGTTCCCTGGTCAAGGCACAATGAGAGAGCAGTCAATGAGCAACTAAGGTGTCACAACAAAAAACTGATGACTGATTTGTGACCTTGCACGTAATAATAATAAAAAAAACTCCTTACATTCCTTTCTGTGTGTCCCTTTCTACTTTTCTCTCTGACTCTCTCACTGTCTCTGTAAAAAAAAAAAAAGTAAACAAAGAAAGAAATAAAAGGTTCAAAGAGATATTCGGCGGGTATATATCATCTTTGGTCTCGTTTAAGACTCAACTTTTTGAAAAATGTGGGTTTTGAAAAATGGGTGCATCTGATACAGTGGTTTTAGAATATTTGACTTGCATTTCCTGATTCTTCACATTTGTTATAATTTTCTCAAATTTTGTGCCCAAAAATGAAGGTGCGTCTTCTACAGTGAGGCATAGTATGCATGGGGAAATATGGTAGTTTACAATCTTACTACCTATTTTCTCTTGTGGTGAGATTTTGAAAAACATAATTCATTCTTCTATGCAATGTAAGCTGCTAAAACAACAAAAATAATAGCCATTGTCATTTTTTCTTTTATTTAATTTTTAATGTTAGAGAGAGGAATTGGGGGGAAAAAGACAGACAAATAGTCAGAAACATCAATCTGTTTCTGTATGTGCCTTGAACCGGGACCAATCCTATGACATTAATGTATGAGTGTGATGCTCTAACTAGTGAGCTCTCTGGTGTAAGCAAGCCATTGTCTCTAGGGGAACAAAATTACTAGAGACAACCTGAGGCAAATAAAAAATAAAATAATAATCTAGTCTGTTGTGGTGACAACATCAGAAGACTTTCTAGGCACTTGACAGTCAGGGACAAATAAAATCAGTATTTCTGATTGTTGAGCACAAATTGACACCTTTCCTAACATGCACATTTTCTTGTGCCATGGCAGCAGTCCAGACTGAGAAACCTCCTAAGCTTTGGTTTTGAGAATTTGTCTGAGCCTGGTCAGCATTACAATTTAGGTTCTTTTGGTAACAGAACACTTCCAAAGGTATTTGTTGCAGCACTTATAAATTTTCTCAGTTTTATAGCTGAGATCACGAATTACTGAAGAACCGAGACTTATGTCTCAGCTCTGCCTTCTGAGAAACTGATATACATAACCATGTCACAATTAATAACAACTGGGACCAAAGGTATTGCATTACCAAATCCAGTGTTTGTAACAACTTATAATTTTTTTTCTGTATATTTTTTCCTTCCTCTTTCTACTCCATGACAGTGTAATATCCATAAAAAGAGAAAGTGAGTATCTCCCATTCACTATTGGAAAACAGTGTCGAGCACAGTGCCTGGCATATAATGAAAATTCAATAAGTTTTTACTGGAAGAGTAAATAAATATTCATTTGCATACGTATACAAATATCCACTAATGACTGACACTATTGAAACAGAAAGGTATGGCCCTGGCTGGTTGGCTCAGATGTAGAGCGTCAGCCTGGTGTGTGGGAGACCCGGGTTTGATTCCCGGCCAGGGCGCATAGGAGAAGCACCTATTTGCTTCTCTACCCGCACAGCCTCCTTTCTCTCTGTCTCTTTCTTCCCCTCCCACAGCCAA
>NW_027095699.1:1747163-1781620 GCF_036850995.1 Saccopteryx leptura
AATATGATCCTATACATCGAAAACCCGAAGGACTCCACAAAAAGATTATTAGAAACAATAAACCAATACAGTAAGGTCGCAGGATACAAAATTAACATACAGAAGTCCATAGCCTTTCTCTATGCCAACAATGAAATATTAGAAAACGAACTCAAAAAAATAATCCCCTTCACGATTGCAACAAAAAAAATAAAATACCTAGGAATAAACATAACAAAGAATGTAAAGGACCTATATAATGAAAATTACAAAGCATTGTTAAGAGAAATCGAAAAAGATACAATGAGATGGAAAAATATTCCTTGTTCTTGGATAGGAAGAATAAATATAATCAAAATGGCCATATTACCCAAAGCAATATACAAATTTAATGCAATTCCCATCAAAATCCCTATGAGATTTTTTAAAGAAATGGAACAAAAAATCATCAGATTTATATGGAACTATAAAAAACCCCGAATAGCCAAAACAATCCTAAGGAAAAAGAATGAAGCTGGGGGCATTACAATACCTGACTTTAAACTATATTATAGGGCCACGATAATCAAAACAGCATGGTATTGGCAGAAAAATAGACACTTAGACCAATGGAACAGAATAGAAAGCCCAGAAATAAAACCACATATATATGGTCAAATAATCTTTGATAAAGAGGCCAACAACACACAATGGAGAAAAGAAAGCCTCTTCAACAAATGGTGTTGGGAAAACTGGAAAGCCACATGCAAAAGAATGAAACTCGACTACAGCCTGTCCCCGTGTACTAAAATTAATTCAAAATGGATCAAAGACCTAAATATAAGACCTGAAACAATAAAGTACATAGAAGAAGACATAGGTACTAAACTCATGGACCTGGGTTTTAAAGAACATTTTATGAACTTGACTCCAATGGCAAGAGAAGTGAAGGCAAAGATAAATGAATGGGACTACATCAGAATAAAAAGTTTTTGCTCAGCAAGAGAAACTGATATAAAAATAAACAGACAGCCAACTAAATGGGAAATGATATTTTCAAACAACAGCTCAGATAAGGGCCTAATATCCAAAATTTACAAAGAACTCATAAAACTCAACAACAAACAAACAAACAATCCAATAAAAAAATGGGAAGAGGACATGAATAGACACTTCTCCCAGGAAGAGATACAAATGGCCAACAGATATATGAAAAGATGCTCAGCTTCATTAGTTATTAGGGAAATGCAAATCAAAACTACAATGAGATACCACCTCACCCCTGTTAGATTAGCTATTATCAACAAGACGGGTAATAGCAAATGTTGGAGAGGCTGTGGAGAAAAAGGAACCCTCATTCACTGTTGGTGGGACTGTAAAGTAGTACAACCATTATGGAGGAAAGTATGGTGGTTCCTCAAAAGACTGCAAATAGAACTACCTTATGACCCAGCAATCCCTCTACTGGGTATATACCCCAAAACCTCAGAAACATTGATACGTGAAGACACATGTAGCCCCATGTTCATTGCAGCACTGTTCACAGTGGCCAAGACATGGAAACAACCAAAAAGCCCTTCAATAGAAGACTGGATAAAGAAGATGTGGCACATATACACTATGGAATACTACTCAGCCATAAGAAATGATGACATCAGATCATTTACAGCAAAATGGTGGGATCTTGATAACATTATAAGGAGTGAAATAAGTAAATCAGAAAAAAACAAGAACTACATGATTCCATACATTGGTGGAACATAAAAATGAGACTAAGAGACATGGACAAGAGTGTGGTGGTTACCAGGGGTGGGGGGAGGGAGGACAGGGGGAGAGTTAGGGGGAGGGGGAGGGGCACAGAGAACTAGATAGAGGATGGCGAAGGACAATCTGACTTTGGGCGAGGGGTATGCAACATAATCTAATGACAAAATAACCTAGACATGTTTTCTTTGAATATATGTACCCTGATTTATTAATGTCATCCAATTACCATTAATAAAAATTCATTTAAAAAAAAACTTTTAAAGGATTAGTACTAACTAATAACTCAACTTTACTGTTGTTGTGAGTCAAGGGACAGAGAGAGATTAACAGATGAAATCATTAAGGATTAGCAAAGGACCACTGCTTGCTCAGGCAAATGGCCTTGAGTTTATGCAGTGTCCTGACTTTTCTCACAAGATAACAAAAGGCTTGCCCATTAAGAAATTGACATAACATTAAAAGTAACTTTTACTTAAAAATATATAGAGTGCACTCGCAAGATAGCTTAGTAGCAACATAATTTCAGATGACATTTATTGCTTTTGCTTCTGTGGATCCTCCCACATTCCTCTCATTATCTGAAGAAAGAATCTTGGGAAGTATACAAACCTCATGAGAGTGTCTCACTGAGAAAGCCCAGCAACTGCCTTCAGTCATAAAACAAGTCTCTTAGCAAAACATTCTTTACTTGCTGACTGCATTCCCATCCCAGGCCATGCAACAGGCCATTCCATTACTCCTTTTCTAAGATTCTATTGTCTACTCAAATTTTATTTATTTGCTATATTCACACACTAGTTAAGTTCTAACTATATTCTTCTCAGAGTGTTCCACCATCTGCAGGTCAGGTAAGCAAGGAGAAAGGAAAGTTTCTCTACTCTATCACATGAAAAGGCTAGGGAGAAAAAAATGTTGAATTAAGTGAAGGCCGAACGGTGCTCTGTGCACAGCCACTGCCTTCTACCCATTCACAAGTCACAATCTATTCTTTCTAACATGATTAAGAAGAAATTCTCCTACAAACTTAACCCTTTACGAGGGATATCATAGCCAGCCTCTTATGTTTATGAGCCCAGTTCAAGGGGCTTACAGGCTTTTCTGTGGAACTCACAACCTCTGTCTCATTTCCTAAGAAATTACTATGAATCTACAGGGAAAGCACGGTACTATTATCCCTGTGCCATATATAATAGCATACACCCAGAAAAGGGGGAATATAAGGCCAGATTAATTCAAAAGGTCAAAGGGGGAAGTATCGTTCTGCCTTTCCTTTGCGGTGACTACGTCAACCCGCAGCCATTGGTCTTCACTGCGGTGACTCTGTCAACCAGCAGCCGTTGGTCTTCTCTGCTGTGACTTTGTCAATCAGAAGTTTTTGATCTTCTTCTGCTGTGACCTTGTCAGCCAGCAGTTGTGGGTCTTCTCCTGCTGTGACCTTGTCAGCCAGCAGTTGTGGGTCTTCTCCTGCTGTGACCTTGTCAGCCAGCAGTCATTGATCGGCTCCCGACAGTATGGGGAGAATAGATTTGGTTTTCCCTCATGACAAGAATGCGCATATTACAATTATATGAATTATACTGCATATGCTGTTAATTTCACTGTACAAGATTGGTCTAGTCTTTATTTTGAATATGATTATAAAAAATTAGTGCAGGAAATGAAAGACATTTACAGTTGGTCAAATAAATATAATCCTTTAAATAAAATCATCACACGTTGGCAGTCTACTGGATGGATACCTGCACAGTTAACTTATCAGGATGAATCAACCACCAGGTATCAAACAAAGCTTTGGCATCTAATTGCAGCTGCTGCACCAGCATATTTGGTTAGGCCTCACCCTTATTCTGTTCAGAGTATTTTTGTTCAGGCTTGTGTACAGGCTCCTTATGTACTCTTGATTGCTACAATGAAGAGTAATCTTTCTGTTAGTACTTATAATTCTATATTTAGCATCTCCTGCTCTCACTGTGTTTTAACAAACTGTCTATCTTATAACACCAAAGCTCAAGTCATGTTTATTTTGCAGCAGCCACCTTATGTGATGTTACCTGTTAGTCTGTCTCAGTCTTGGTATGATGACCCAGGCCTGCATGCACTACAGGCTGCTTCTGAAGTGCTTGCTCACCATCGAGGAAAGCGTTTTGTTGCCGAATTGATTTTGGGAATTACTGCTCTTATTGCTATTATAGGATCTGTAGCTGCTTCCACCACTGCTTTAGCTCAATCAGTTCACACTGCAAATTATGTAGATAGTTTATGTTGTAATATATCTTTTGCATTAGCAGTACAGGAGACTCTAGATAGGAAGTTAGAAATGAAAGTGAATGCTTTAGAGGAGGCTTTTATTCCCATAGGTAATGAGCTGTTAGCTATGAAGGCTAGGATGACTCTTAGATGCCATGCAGGATTCAGGTGGATATGTGTGATTCCTTTAGAACACAATCAGTCTATCATAGCATGGAATAATATACAGAATCATTTGTTAGGTGTATGGAATAATAGTGATATTAGTTTTGATTTCAGGGAATTACATCAGCAGATACAAAACTTAGGACATTCAGGCTCTTTAGTCTCTGCCTCAGAAGTAGCTGATCAATTTGTTGAAAACATTAAAAGTATGTTTTCTATGCATGGCCTAAACTCTTTGGTTACTGATATAGGCATAATAATAGCTGTGGCAATTATCACTCTTCTTGTCCTTCTAGTCATGTCCCGACTCTTAACAATCTCAGGGAAACAGCGGTGAAAGTACAGAGGATTTATTTAAATAATAAAAAAGGGGGAGATGTTGGGAGCCGATCAATAACTGCTGGCTGACAAGATCACAGCAGAAAAAGACCCACAACTGCTGGCTGACAAGGTCACAGCAGAAGAAGACCCACAACTGCTGGCTGACAAGGTCACAGCAGAATAAGATCAAAAACTGCTGATTGACAAAGTCACAGCAGAGAAGACCAATGGCTGCGGGTTGACGAAGTCACCCAAAGGAGAGACACAACAATACTTCCCCCTTTGACTTTTTGAATTAATCTGGCCTTATATCCCCCCTTTTCTGGGTGTGTGCTATTATTTATGGCACAGCGATAATAGTACCATGCTTTCCCTGTAGATTCGTAGTGATTTCTTTGGAAATGAGACAGAGGGTGTGAGTTCCACAGAAAAGCCTGTGGGCCCCTTGAGCTGGGCTCATAGACATAAGAGGCTGGCTATGATATCCCTCATAAAGGGTTAAGTTTGTAGGAGAATTTCTTCTTAATATGTTAGAAAGAATAGATTGTGACTTGTGAATGGGTAGGAGGCAGTGGCTGTGCACAGAGCACCTTTCGCCTTCACTTAACTCAACATTTTTTCTCCCTAGCCTTTTCATGTGATAGAGTAGAGAAACATTCCTTTCTTCTTGCTTATTTGATCTGCAGATAGTGGTACACTCTGAGAAGAATAGAGTTAGAACTTAACTAGTGTTTAAATATAATAAATAAGTAATATTTGACTAGACAATAGTATCTTAGGTAAGGTATAATAGAATGGCCCATTGTGTGGCCTAGAATGAGAGTGCAGTCAGCAAGAAAAGAATGTTTTACTAAGAGAATTGTTTTTTGACTAAAGGCAGTTACTGGGCGTTCTCATGAGATTTATATACTTTCCAAGATTCTTTGATAATGAGAGGAATGTAGGGGAATCTATAGAAATAATAACAGTTAATGTCTTCTGAAATTATGTTCCTACTAGGCTATCTTGCAAGTGCACTCTGTATATCTTTGAATGAAAGCTACTCTTAATGTTATGTCAATTTTCTTATGGGGAAGCCTTTTAGAATCTTGTGAGAAAAAGTAGGACACTGCATAAACTCAAGGCCATTTACCTGAGCAAGCGGTGGTCCTTTGTTAGTCCTTAATTATTTCATCTGCTAATCTCTCTCTGCCCCTTGACTCACAACAGCAGTAAAGTTAGTTAACTATTAGTACTAATACTTTAAAAGCTTTTACCGATGTTGTTATTGCTATTCAAGTTATTTTGTACTTTGAATGATTTGCTACCTGGTTTGTAATTTATAGGTATAAATTAACTGTTATCTGGAAACATGTAAACATAGTGAAACAGAAGCAATGATTAATACCATGTAATTGTAACTCAGTGTGTGTGTATAAAAAGGGAGCTATACTAGCATTTGGCAGAGATGCCTGGCAGTAAATGCTAATGAGAGAATAAAGAGAAAGAAAAGAATTCGGCTCTCTCACTCAATTCATGCCAATGCTGTCTCTTCCTGTGGGACACCTGGATTCCCGCCGGGGCTGGACCCCAGCATCAGAGGAGTAAGTATGACTGTGGGATCTTCCACACTGATGCAGTGTTTCTTCAATGTGTGAGTCCTCGGGTGTGAATAATGTCAAAGCTGTGATTGGCTTTTCTTCTACATTTGTTACACTTTTAATACCATGTCATCTCAGGTCAGAATATTTACTGAAGGCATTCATAATTTTCTCTCCACTGTGAGTTCCTTCATGTCATCTAAGGGCAGAGCACTCACTGAAGGCTTTCCCTCAAAGATTACATCTGTATTGTTTCTCTCCAGTGTGAGTTCTCTCATGTCATCTAAGGGCAGAACATTTACTAAAGGCTTTCCCAAAAAGATGTCACTCATATGATTTACTTCTGGTATAAATTTACTTATGCTGATGAAGGTATGGCTGGTCACTATGGGATTTATGACACTGTTTTCTGATATAGGCTTTCTTTTCCATGTGGTTTAACAAATGTTGAGTAGCATAATATATATGCTATTACAAGTCATACAAAGAGGGGTTATAAGTCCCTTCACCAGAAGAAAAGCTACTTAGGGAGAAGACACTTCCAAAAAGAAATATATTTTAAAAACAAAATTACTTATTACTAGCTTAGTTGTCACTAAAGATTAAAGGTTTTAGAAATAAACAGTAATGATTAACTAGAAAAAGAATTATACAGTTTTAACAATAAAATATAAAGTATAGAAATAATTTTAAAGAAAAGGAAAAGTGTTATAAAAGTTAAATATTTAAAGTTCATAAAATGTTAAAGGTTTATATAAGTTACAGAGGTTTGTGAAAATTATTAAAAGTAAAAGGTTTGTACAAAAAATTTTAAAATAGAATAAGCCTCTATTGTGTATTCTAGTATATATTATGCCTCATGTTTTTTTACATTAAGGAAATAGTTTTACAAAATAGAAAGGAACTAAACCTGCTGTTCCTAAAACATGGAGGGCTTCACATAACCCTGAGGAAAGCCAGCTGCTTCTATGCCAAACTCAGGAGAAATTCAAGACAGCTCATCAATAGTCCAGAATAACGTAAAGAGGCAAAAATTAGACAAAAATCCAATTAATAGTTCTCCAAAGCACTTACTCTCCTATCCCTATAGAGGAAAATAAATCAAGCAGTTGATTAAGACTAAAATAAAAACCAGTGGAGAATGTGACAAGGTACCAAGAAATTGTAAAAATTGTTAGCAGAAATAAATGCCATTTCTTGTATTTTGTATGCTCTCTGCCACCCCCAGTTGGAAAATTTTTATAATTTCTCTTCAAACTTACAAACTAAGCTAGAAACCACAAAACAAGGTGCTAGCAACAGGTGAGAAAAGACTTGCAAAATAGAGATGAACTACCATGATAAGCAACCCCTAGTGTTTGCTTCTGTGAAATAGCTTCCTGCACCAGCTGTGGTTAGTGCATATAAAAACCCAAAGCTCTTGTCACTAGGGGCTGCTGATTTGGGACTTCAACCCCAGCAGTCAAATTGTCTGGAATAAATCTCTCCTCGAATTTTCCTGCAATCATGGCCTGGTGTCTCCTTAAACTCGCCAGTCACTTTGCAACACTAAGTGCTCTTAGCCTGGCCCACCCAGTTTCCATAACTGCTCACCCAGCGGCTTCCACTGTCCCAGCAATGGGGTCCATTTCCTTTGGAATTTACTTCTGGGGTTAATTTCGAATTTGAAAGATGTTGATTTTCTCTGTGCTCAAATTTAATATTAAACTTCATCAATCCTCACTACTCTGCCTAGAGCCCCGTCACTCCCTAGTTTTCCATTCCCTACTCTATGAACAATATAAGGACCCAAGTGACAGGAAATACCCTAAAATAAAAAAAAATTAAATTAATTTAAGGAAATCTACCTGAGATCCAGCTGTGATCGTCGAGTCCATCAGCAGATCCTCAGAACACTCAGTGAGGGAACTTCTCTGCCCGAGGAGATGAAGCTTCCAGTGAAACGGAGGACGGGTCACTGGGGACATTTCCAGTTCTTCTGACCTTCAAGCTGGTTGAATACCATGAGACACGTGGGAGGTGACCATCCATAATGCCATGCATGGAAGGCGGTCTTGCAGAAATGCCCTGTCCTTGGTCCTTTACACTTCTCAGGACTTTTTATCTCAGATGGACTCGTGTGCTTACGGTCAGGAATCTGTATCTTCTGAGAGGTCAGATGCATTTGAGGTGAGCCGTGTAGTAATGCGCTGAGAGTCATGTTCTGCGGCCCTGAACCCCTCCGCACTGTGTGTAGCCATCACCGTCGACCTCTCTCGGACTTATCATGTTGTTGCACTGCAGCTGTTTCTATGACTCACTAGTCTTCTCCTGTGTCATGCAGACCTCCTGGCCTCCACTGTCTGCAGACCCTGTCTGCCACCGTTACACCCTGTCTCAGGGAAGCTGACAACTCTAAGGAATTCACTGGGAAGGAGCCCACAGATCTGTCTCTTTGGGAATGGCTTGTTCTGCACTTTGCCAGGTGACTCATGCTGAGATTAAGTCACCCCCTGCAGAGAGATTGAGCTCTATTTACTGCTTGCACCACCCTCTTCTGTGGGTGGATGCTGTCTCCCCTCTTTGAGGGTGGCACCCGATTCTTTCTGCAGTTCTTCTTTGATCCGCCAGGGGTCAGGCTTTGATTAGGAGACATAGAAGGAGGGAAACCTCGCATCACCGACCATTGGTACCTTTGGTCAGTCCACAGACCTTCCCGCCAGGAAGGCATGTTCACAAGCCCCGCCCCTGCCCACATCCGCTCGTGTGCGGTCTTCTGTTTCCCTTCTGTGGGCAGTCGGGGGGTGGGGTCTGAAATTTTGGGATGTGCATGTACTTGAAATCTCAGTGTCCTTCTAATGTCCTTTAATTCGTGGTGAACCTGCCCCCATGCTGACCATGATAAAGGCCCAGGAATCCAGGCTTTGCCCTTCAGGTCAACCTTGTGGGGACAGAAGGGTGCTCAGGGACTATCCACAGTTGCTGAGCACCCAGCAAGCCCACCCTGCCCCCCAGAAGCTGCCTGTACCCTCTCTTCCTGCTTGTGCCCCAGTGGCATCAGTCCCACCTGCCTCTGCCTGGACAGTAGCATCAACTCTCAAGACCAGCCTCCTGTGGCTGAGGGTTCTGGGCCCAGCTTGAAAAATGAGTCCCTTTCCCTCAGGAATTCTATTTACAAAGCAGCTATCATCTTGCTGGTCTCATTTTTTTAATTATTATTATTATTTTTTTTGTATTTTTCTGAAGTTGGAAATGGGGAGGCAGTCAGACAGACTCCCGCATGCGCCTGACTGGGATCCACCTGGCACACCCACCAGCGGGCAATGCTGTGCCCATCTTGGGGCATCGCTCTGCCGCAGTCAGAGCCATTCTAGCGCCTGAGGCAGACGCCATGAAGCCATCCTCAGCGCTCGGGCCAAGTTTGCTCCAATGGAGCCCTGGCAGGGGGAGGAGAAGAGAGAGACAGAGACAGAAGGGGGAGGGGTGGAGAAGCAGATGGGTGCTTCTCCTGTGTGCCCTGACCAGGAATCAAACCTGGGACTCCCACACGCCAGGCCGATGGTCTACCACTGAGCTAACCAGCCAGGGCTCATTCTTTTAATTATTAATTGTTCCTTTGTTTCTGCACCTATTCAAATGAAAGCTGTGGGAATTTTGAATGCCATCAACAATGTTTTCTCATGAAAATTTTCCCAAACTCTGACTATGTGTTGACTCCCACTTATTTAATGTCACTTATTTCAATCAGGGGTATTTTACACTGTAAAATTTACAGCGTTTTGTCCAGAACACTCTACACAAGTATTTCTAATTGAACCTTTATTGGGCTGTGTTGTTTGTTGTCAGTAATCATGTTCTGTTTATATTATGTACTGATGAAGTGTGTGGGTGTACAATTAGTATTAGATACATTCATTTCATACCTACACTGTAGTGAAGAACATCTTTATCACTTACGAAGTGATCACACCACTACTTGTTAAGTGTTTGCCTTTGGTGTTTAGGTTCAATATGGGTGTTGGTTCAAGGATAGCATTTACATCGCTGTGAATAAAATGGAAAAATCCCCCATGTGAGAACCTTCATTTTGTTTGTTGTAAGCAAATACAGTTAATTGTTAAAAACAAAACCAAAAGCAAACAAAAAACACAGACTAAAAAAAGAGCTTAAAAGATGGCTGATGGGATTAGGGATTTATCCTCCTACAGCCTTATTTTCCGGGCTGTGGCTGGGAAGAGGTGGGGAAGGAACAGCTATAGTCAAGAGCAGGGTTCCCCAAACTACAGCCCGTTGGCCGCATGCAGCCCCTTGAGGCCATTTATCCAGCCCCACGCACTTCCGGAAGGGGCACCTCTTTCATTGGTGGTTAGATAGAGGAGCATAGTTCCCATTGAAATACTGGTCAGTTTGTTGATTTAAATTTACTTGTTCTTTATTTTAAATATTGTATTTGTTCCCATTTTGTTTTTTTACTTTAAAATAAGGTATATGCAGTGTGCATAGGGATTTGTTCATAGTTTTTTTTATAGTCCGGCCCTCCAATGGTCTGAGGGACAGTGAACTGGCCCACTGTGTAAAAAGTTTAGGAACCCCTGGTCAAGAGTGTTCCATGGCCCAGTGCCAGAGCTGACTGTCTCCTGTCCAGCATTGCTGCTAGAGGCAGAGACATGGGCTGGAGGTCTCTGATCCTGCCCCATGACCTTGCAGAAGCAGGGACATGCACTCTGAGACAGTCAGCACCTGGGGATGAAGGTCACAACTGTGTCCCCACCAAGGCTGACAGGGAGACAGGGAGTACTGGAGGGAAATGGATGAGGGAGGTGGGCTCTGTAGGAAGAGCTGGTGGAGGAAGGGCTGTGAGCACCTGGGGTCTGGGTCTCTGCCCATGAGCCCTGGGCACAGGCCTGAATGTGTGCTCAGAACCTCACAGGGACACTGGGCATCACACTCAGCTTCAGCACAGGTTTTATTGTTCAAATATCTGGAAAGATTGCTATACTTACAAGGTTACATTCCTTGCCAAATTCTAATATCAATATAACCAGATCACTTTCTTGCCTAAAATTTATGCCACAAATTTTTAAATAGATAATTTTTGAGTCTCATTTACTTGCAGAGCTATATGTGAAAGGATTCATTGATGAAATTTCACACACATACTCGTATTTTCTGATACAATATATATCAGAAATTTTCTGAACTGTCCTCTGCTTTTATTCTAAGATGGCTGTGTCCTCAGGATTGACTAAGCAGTGTGATTCCTGAACGACTTGGCTTCCTGACGCTGAGGGTGTTGGTATACTATGAGTCCTCAAAACACCTCAGTGTTGCTTATGAGCAAGAAGTTTACCCTGATATTACACTGAATGACCCCGTCCAGAGAATGGTCTGTGAGAAGCCATGGTTTTCTTCCAAAGCATCTCCTTCTGCCCCATGTTCTTATCCTCCCTTATCCTTGGTCCTGGGTCAGGAAAAGCCCCTGAGGATCCCAGGGAACAGGCAGTCATGATGTCAGACTCCACACATCTGACTCTCAGCATGAGCAGTTTCAATTGCTAGGAGATTCTATACAAAGATGAAAAAGAAAGCCAAGTGAGGGACATGAAATAAATATCAACACAATAAACTGGAAAGATGCAGAGAACTTTTGATGTTACTTGTATAACTTGAAGGAAATATGGACCACTCACATCTTAAGGCCTGATACCTCACCAAAGCCCAACCCTGCTGGAGCTGGTGAAGCCAGATGGACCATGAGGTCAGTCCTACAGAACAGCCAGGTCCTCCCTTTCAGTGTCCCCAACCCTTGAGTTTCTTCTCCTAGGAGCCATTCATTTGTCCTGAGTTTCATTGTCATTTATCCTGGAAGAGAGTTGATAAATCTAATCAGGGCAACACTCTGAGGACACTCTCAGCTGCACTCATGTCCTCTCTAGTGAGGGTGCACCAAGGGGGACATCTCCTAGTTAACCCTGTACCTGTGTGAGTGACATGGAAGGAGTGGACTGTGGAGTCCCAGGGACTGGGAAGCACAGAGGCAGGAGGGGCACAGGCAGTGGGTCTCAGAGCATGACGGTGCTCTGGTGTCTCCATCCCAGTCTGGGGGCATCCTCGCCAGGGGTGGTATGGAGTTCTGTCTCTCATCCCAGGGTCGAGCTCTGAAATCCGTGGGTGTCTCTGCTCAGACCTGTCCCTACCCATTCTTTCCTATCGCCTGTCCTGAAGGGATTTGCCTATAATTTCTAAAGCTGTCCTGAACCCCTCTACATGCTGTTTTTGTCCTCTTCTCCTGTGTCCTTTTTCCTAAAGTAACACATTTTCTAGAAAACTTAGGGATCTGATCACCACTCACACCCTTAGGGGCCAACGGACTTCCCTCACCATTCACTTAGGGATCCTGTACCCTGACCTCCACTGTTATTTTACTTTCAATAATAATATTAGTATAATTAACAACACTGCCATTTTTTTTAAATGGCCAGACAAGCTCAGAAATAACAAACACGTATAATATGCTACTTGGAAAAACTTTATTAATCTTGAAAAGACCTGAAAAAAACACCTTTAATATAACACTTCATAAACAAAAGGTACAAAGTCATGGGAAAACTTCCACCTGTTTCCCATTGAAATCATCCAGCTCACACAGTCCCACTCAGGACTGGTGGTGTGACTGTGTCTGGGTCATCATGCTGGGCCCTTTCCTGTCACCCTGAGACAGACAGGGCTCACCTCCCGCAGACCCAGACAGGGCTGCCTGTTCACATTAAATTTAAGGGCTCTTTATGCAAGTACGTGATTTTATTATTCAATGGCTTTAAGTTTTAAAAATACTATTTCACATGTTACTTCTATATATAAAATCTATAGTTCATAAAAATAAAAATGACCATTTCAAATATCACCTTAGCAGCATAATTCAAAAGTTCAGTAATTATAATGAAGTCACATAACCATTACACAAGATTTACTAAAAAAAAGAGAAAAAATAAAAATAAAGGAAAAAACCCAATTGTTACTCCACTACTTGGAATAACGCCCAACACAGAAGTTCATAGCAGAATATTTTATATACACAACAAAAGATGCACTCATTGCACGTGTTTGTCCCTGGCATGATCTGAGTCTCCACCCTCTGTCCACCCAGACCTGCAGGAAAGTCTCTGATCACCAGCAGAACCTGCTCCTGGTGACATCCCCTCTGGAGGTCAACAGTCAGCTCCAGGTCACCAAACCTGGAGAACAAGTCTTTGTGTCCCAGGGTGACTCACTGGCCATTGCTCTCTTCAGAGGAAGAGGACACCCAAAGGTCCTCACAGAGGACACTCAGAGGGACCCGGGTACAGGGTACATCTTCCTCATCTGGGATGGGCAGGATGTGACCTGGAAGAGCTGGCTTCCCAGTGGGAGGGACGGAGGGAGCTGTTATGAACCTGGAGCTCCACAGGCCCCTGTCTGACTTCATGAAGACCATGCAAAGGGGCTGGCTGGGAACCTGTGGACTGGGTGTCACCTGGGATCCATGGCAGGCTGGAACAGTCCTGAGGAGAGGGCCCTTACAGGGAGGCATGCCAGGGCGCTGTCCATGAGCAGGTGTCAGGCTGGGGACCTGAGGTTTCCCTGCAGGTCTAACTCCAGGGGGACGGGCTGGAGGACGGGCAGTCTGGGGAAACTGCAACTCTGGTTCCTGCGAGTGCTTCTTGGGGGACAGGCAGGGGCTGAGTCTGGGCTTCTTGTGGGGGTTCTGGCTGGTCTGGGTCAAGGTCAGAGCAGCTCTCTGTCCGGAAGCCTGGATGCCGAGATTGGAGTCCTGGCTCAAACATTGTGCTGCCAGAATCCAGGTGTTCTGTGAGGTCACGTATGGGTGTCTGGTCGGTGGCCCACTGGTGAGACTGGAGTGGGCCACACGTTTGCTCTGGGTCGTGTGCACGAGCATCAGTCTGTTCGGATGCTGTCAGAGAACAGAGCACACAGGTTACGTGTTAAGATCACACACCATCAAATACAAAATACAATTAAAAAATGCAAAGCTAAACCTAAGCACTTAATACAAGATATACACAGTAAAAATATCCCAGCAGTTCATGGAGAGATGATGAGGTTCTTGATATCACTGCTGGTCAGTAACAACTGCGTTAAAAATTTCCCTTGATACCATTTCTGACATCATATAAAACACCACAAAGCTTCTTACAATGCTTCCTGTTAATGATGTTTGTGCAAGACATGCCTGTTCACCCCATTTTCAATAAATTGATACAATCATGGTGCTTTGAAAGCAGTTTAAGGACTAAAAAGTGTGGGCAGGTCATTTGAGTGTTAGGACCCCAATGGTAAGATGCCAGTTGTCCCCCAAGTGATGGCCCTTTGGAAGCATTGAGTGAGAACAGCACAACACTGCCCCTCACCTGCTGGGAGCAGACAAGTAAGTGCAAAGCAACATCAGAGACAGCAAGAGCAATGACACAGGGACACTTCACTGTAGAAGCCGTGTCAGTCCACACTGAAGGTTACCATCCCCTCACACGGAAACCATTGTGGGAAGTCAGAGTGATCCCAAAGGGGAAAAGACCAGGGAAGGGGGACACTCACCCTCACATAGTCACGGGTTTCTGTCAGATCCTTGAAGGAGTGCTGAGGCCTCACGGGGGGTCTCCTGGGAAACCTCTGGACCAGAGCCTGTCTTTGCTGCTCCTCGTCCCTGCAGGACATGACAGGTGAGTGAGAGTCCCTGCATTTCTTATTCCCAATGGGGAGAAACCTATCATCATCCCAGGCTCATTGCCTGTGACCCTGTCATCCAGGGAGTGAGGCCCGGGCCTTGGCCAGACTGGACTTTCCTCCACTCAGAACACTGCCTCCTCCTGGGAGTCCTTCACTTTTTTTGTGAAGTACTTCCATTTGGAGTACTTTGCCTGCCTCCCTGCCCTTGCAGATTAACAGATGCTGCCTCTCAAGTACCCGCCCCCTTCCACATTAGAGCCCCCCAGTATAGGAACGACCACCTGAGTGTGACCCCTGGTGGACATGGCAGCTTGCCCACCATCTCCATGCCCCTGTCTCTGCCTGGACGTGGCCATGCAGACAGTGAAGGAATGGGCACAATGGATCCAAGGCCCCCAAAAGATTGGTTCTATTCTCCCACATGCTCACCTTGACCTCTGCTCTGTCTCCCTGGCAGCGCTGTTGGGAGGTCCTAGAGCCCGTAGGTCTCAGGGGGTCCATGGCTTGCGGTCATCTTTCATCTGCTGGGACCCAGGGGATGGGGGGGCCAGAGCCCCACCCCAGCTCTTCATGGGACACCTGACACTGTTTGCCTTGTGCCTGAAGGCCCCGCAGTTCTTGCACTTCACCTGTAGGGAGAGCAAGCGGTCATGTCCCAGGCTGGTTTCTATGGGGACTGGGAGGACAGACTCAGGGATGTGATTATGGGTGATGGAGAGGGACCTAAACACGGGCTTACTGGGTCTCCAGATATTGAAGATGTTAGGGTGGATCCTGAGACTCATGTTTGTTATGGGAGAAGACAGGAAAGGGGAGTGGAGGACTAAGTTTCAATACATAGACACAAATATAAATATGTGGACACGAAACAGCTGCCTATGACACTAGCTATGAAATGTGGTTGTTGTTCTGAGACTCAGGAGCATCAGCCTCACCAGCTCTTTTGTGTCCAAATACTTGTATTGAGGACATCACAAGATAGGTGGTCCTTGGAAGGGAGAAGGGAACTCAGTTCTCGGTGCTGAACTTGCCAGGTCCAAATCCTGAGTCTATTGTCCATGCCAGCCTCTGGTTCCTGACACAGCCAAGTATCTACTTACTCCTGGATCCTCCTCCTTGGGGTGGGGAGCCTTGTGTGCCACTGGGGCCCTCTGTTGCTTCTTCCCTCTCTGGGCTGTCAAGGGTCTGCAGGGCCCGCGCTGTGGGAAGTACCCGCCATCTCCAACTCCACCTTAAAATCTGAGTTCTGTCTTTTTGAACTATGGAATTAGGAAATTCCTGAGGAAAGAGAGAGAGAGAGATAAATAAACTCCACATTTCAAATCACACATAGAAACCAGTTCCTCGTTGACCCTCTCTTCCACATAGGGAAGATGGGACAGCATGATCACAGAAAAACTGCTGTCTCTCTCTCAGAGAACTCATTTCTAGACTTTGGGCCAGGCTCCCATAATTACCAGCTCCCTGGGCAGGACCCTAAACTTAAACACTGGGGGCTCACCTGGTAAGTTTTGATGAGTTGTTTAAGAGAGTTTGATTAGGTCCATCCCAACCCATCAGAGCAGGACAAAGTAAGGCAGTATTTCCCAAGACTGACACCATCCTCAGTGCTGCATGAATACTGGGCCCCCCCATATAGAAGAGAAAAATTAAAGTACGCTCTACTCTAAAATGTGAAGCTCCCAGGAACAGAAAGTCCAAGAACTTCCAAGCACATCTTCTCTGAGGCACAGTTATATTCTCCTCTCCTAGACATGGAGCTTCACAGATCAGGGTCTGGGCTATTTATTCTATTTTATCTTTCTATCTCCACTGCCTAAAATTAACCAGTTTGCAATGAATGTGAGACGAGTATGTTAGAACTGAGTCTGAGCAAATCAATCATCCTGGTTTTACATGCTCTTAGGCTGGTCCACCCTCTCTCCATTACAGCACACCCACAGGCTCCCACCATCCCAGCGATGAGTCCATTTCATTAGAAATTTACTTTGGGGTTAAATAGCATTTGAAGATGATGAATTTCCCTGTGCTCAGATTTACTATGAAACTTAAGGAATCCTCACTCTTCTGCCTAAAGCCCCGTCACTCCCTAGTTTTCCATTCCCTACTCTTTGAACTCTATAAGGACCCAAGTGACAGGAAATACCCCAAAAATAAAAATAAGGAAGACAATATTAAGGAAACCTACCTGAAATTCAGCTGTGATCATCCAGTCCTTCAGCAGATCCTCAGAACACTCAATGAGGGAACTTCTCTGCCTTAGGAGATGAAGCTTCCAGGGAAACGGAGGACGGGTCACTGGGGGCATTTCCAGTTCTTCTGACCTTTAAGTTGGTTGAATATCATGTGACATGTGGAAGGTGAGCATCCAATTAGCATAATGCCCTTGGATGGAAGGTGGTCTTGCAGGAATGCCCTGACCTTGGTCCGTTACAGTTCTCAGGATGTTTCATCTTAGATGGACTCATGTCCTTACAGTCAGGAATCGGTATCCTCTGAGTGGTCAGATGCATGTGAGGTGAGCCGTGTAGTAATGCACTGAAGATCACGTTCTGCAGCCCTGAGGCCCTCCGCACTCTGTGCAGCCATCGTTGTCAACCTTTCTCAGCATTGTCATGTTGTAGCACTGCCACTGTTTCTATAACACACTAGTCTTCTCCTGTGTCATGCAGACCTCCTGGCACCACTGACTGCAGACCCTGTTGCCACCATTGTCCCCTGTCTCAGGAAAGCTGACCACTCTAGGGAATTCATGGGAAGGAGCCCACAGATCTGTCTCTTTGAGAATGGCTTGTTCTACACTTTACCTGCTGACTCATGCTGACCTCGAGTCTCCCTCTGCGCACAGATGGAGCTCTACAACCCTGGTGCACAGCCTTCTCCCGTGGGTGGATGCAGCCTCCCTCACTCCACACTGGGCAGCAAGGTTTTGCTAGCTTTGTGCTTTCTTTGAGTAGAGCAGCCCAACCAGTGTGAGCAGCAGCACCCCCATTCTCTGCACTTTCTCTGATCATGCAGTCCTGTGTGCAGACCATAGCCCATTTGCTGGCTCCCCATTTTCTAGGAGGGGTAACTGTAAGGTATTTTTCCCCACCAAGAAGGAAGGAAGAGGGGCTTGGAGCTGCAAAGTGTGGAATAAGAAAAGTTTTATTGAGTACAGAGCGCGCATCCTGCCCGGCAAGGTTCCCTGGCCCTGAGGTAAGATGGAGACCAGGGAAGTTGCAGGGATTAAACCACGTGGGAAATATTTAAAGGGGTCCCTCTAGGGAAGTTGAGCTAATATGACGTGGTGAAATCTCACTGGCTGTCAGATGGTCGCTTTTTTCCAAAGGGTTCTTGCGAAGCCTCTCTTGGCATGCTTGGCTGTGGGCAGTCCCAGCCAAAGTTTGCAGGTCTGAGTTCCCCAAGTTATCATTCCCCATTATCCCCCGACCTTACATTCTGACCTTTTGTGTTAAATAGAAAAAGGGGCACTGTTTATTCATCTGGCTACTTCCTGCTGAATAGGGGCATTGTGGGGAGAGGGAGATCAGAAAGTGGTGGCTTGGAGGGGTGTCAGGAGGAATATCTGTGTGGCCGTGAGTTGAGAAACTTTGTGAATGCAGTCCTGTAAGGATTTAAAAAGAGGAGTAATAGGGGGATTTGTAGGGTCCAGCCTTTTGGTGAGCTGGAGATGTATGGAGTCCAGTGGTTCCGACTGCCAGTGGTCCTGTAAAGAGGCAAATGAGGCAAAACTGCATGTCAGGAGTGGCATAAAAGGGGAAAGGAAGAGGGTCCCATCCATTCCCATAACCGAGACCTGTGAGGGACCTAGAGGTCCAGAGTGTGATGGCAAAACAGAAGGTAGCCCCTGTGTCCACAAGAAATGAGATGGACTTACCCACTTGTTGCAGCATGCCCTGAGTTCTCCAAGTCAAGGCCATGTCCTAGGAATTTTAGCGATACACCCACCTAACTGGATTGGCCTTCCCATTTGGGCAGCTTGTCCTTCATGTAGAGGTGCTGAGGAAAAACCTGTTGCCCAAAGGGGCAATCACTCCACCAGTTACCGGGCTGCTTGTAGTCAGGGCAGGGCTCAGTGGGCAGCCGCGGGCAGGGGCCCTGCCAGGACCAATGATCCTGCTTGCCACAATTAAAGTAAGCTGCTGGTGGCTCTTCTGGTCTCAGGATTGCCACAAGAGTCGGGGTTTAGAGCATTACCTTCTGCTGCATGCGGGCCTGGCGAACAGCCTTGGCCTGTTTATACTGGTTGGGACCATTAAAAACTTTAAATGCCATGTTCACAGGTTCTGGATAGGGGTTTAGGGGATTGAGAATAAAAGGAGGAGGGCTAGTGTGGAGCCCAGCACCTAGATCCTGCAGGAAACGCTGGAGCCAAAGGCAGGACAGGGCCAGAACTTTCTGCAAGAAAATTGGGGTTAGACGTTCTGAAAACCAGTGTAAGAGCCAATGCCAGGCTGAGAAAGGCCTGACAGAGGAGGGACTTAAGAACACAGTGAAGGGAGGGACCCCTGGCCAGCAGGGGAGGAGAAAGAGATGGTAGTGGTGGATAAGAAACAGGTTTTTTGCGAAGGGAGGTGAGGGGGCTCTTAGAGGGAAAAGACCCGAGCACAAAAGAGGTCTGCAGAGAGACCAGAGAAAAGTCCTGAGACAGGGATGCCTCCGGGGGTCAGACAGGAGGGAGAGAGGGTTGATAGTCTGAGGAGAAGAAAAGATCAGGAGTGGAGGTTTTAGGGGAGGTTTCTCTGGCTAGAAAAATGCCTCTGTGATGGAAAAGGCAGCACAAAGATTAAGGATGGGTGTGCAAATAATTAGAAGCCATGTATGTAAGATGTCGGGAGCCGATCCACAACTGCTGGCTGACAAAGTCACAGCAGGAGAAGACCCACAACTGCTGGCTGACAAGGTCACAGCAGAAGAACCACAACTGCTGGCTGACAAGGTCACAGCAGAAGAAGATCAAAAACTGCTGATTGACAAAGTCACAGCAGAGAAGACCAATGGCTGCGGGGTGACAAAGTCACCACAAAGGATAGGCACAATGATACTCTCCCCTTTGACTTTTTAAATTAATCTGGCCTTATATCCCCCCTTTTCTGGGTGTGTGCTATTATTTGTGGCACAGGGATAATAGTACCGTGCTTTCCCTGTAGATTCGTAGTGATTTCTTTGGAAATGAGACAGAGGGTGTGAGTTCCACAGAAAAGCCTGCAAGCCCCTTGAACTGGGCTCATAGACATAAGAGGCTGGCTATGATATCTCTCGTAAAGGGTTAAGTTTGTAGGAGAATTCCTTCTTAATCATGTTAAAAAGAAGAAATTGTGACTTGTGAATGGTTAGGAGGCAGTGGCTGTGCACAGAGCACCCTTAGGCCTTCACTTAACATTTTTCCTCCCTAGCCTTTTCATGTGATAAGTAGAGAAACATTCCTTTCTTTCTGCTTATTTGATCTGCAAATAGTGGTATATTCTAAGAAGAATAGAGTCAAAACTTAACTAGTGTTTAAATATAATAAATAAGTAATATTTGATTAGACAATAGTATCTTAGATAAGGTATAGTAGAATGGCCCATTGTGTGGCCTAGAATGAGAGCGTAGTCAGCAAGAAAAGAATGTTTTACTAAGAGAATTGTCTTTTGACTAAAGGCAATTGCTAGGCTTTCTCAATGAGATGTTCTCATGAGATTTAAAAATGTAGGGAAATCCATGAAATGTCTTGTGTTGCTGCTGGGCTATCTTGCAAGTGCACTCTGCATATCTTTGGGTGAAAGCTATTCTTGATATTATGTTAATTTCTTTAGAGGCAAGCCTTTTAGAACTAATACTCTAAAAGCTTTTACTAATGTTGTTATCGCTATTCAAGTTATTTTGTATTTTGAATGATTTGCTACCTGATTTGTGACTCATAGATGTAAATTAACTGTTATCCGGAAACATGAAAACATAGTGAAACAAAAGCAATAATTAACACCATGTGATTGTAACTTGGTGTGCGTGTATAAAAAGGGAGCTATACTAGCATTTGGCAGAGATGCCTGGCAGTAAATGCTAACTGGAGAATAAAGAGAAAGAAAAGAATTCGGCTCTCTCACTCCATTTTCGCCGACGCCGTCTCCTCCTGTGGGACCCCTGGATCCCCTCCGGGGCTGGACCCCAGCATTTGGCGCCCAAACAGGGACTCACAGGTAATCCCCCCTCGTTGTCTCGGGATGGCTAGGACTCCACTCAGGGTGCAGCAGACCCCCCTGTAAGAAAGACAGGGTGAGGATAGGTGGAGAATTTCAGAACTTAAGATTTTGAGAAGTCATGGGCCATACTGAGTCTAAAGAAAGAAGACTCTTTATGAAAGTCATTAAGTATACACTTTCCCAAAAAGGAGTTACGGTCTCCTCTAAACAAGTAGCTCGTTTTATGAAATTCATACAAAAATGTTCTCCATGGTTTCCAGATGAGGGAACGCTTAATTTCGAGAAATGGGTTAAAGTTGGAGAAGATTTAAAATTTTATTATGAGCTACACGGACCAGAAAGGGTCCCAGTTGATGCATTTGCTTTATGGAGCTTGATTAAAGATGCCTTAAATCCAGAACATGAGATGCATAAATTCCCTAAGGCAACTGCTCCTCCAAAAGAAGAGACTCCATTAATTAGAAGTAAAAGGCAGTCTCAAGATAGTACAAGTCATGCTATGGCCTCTTTAAAATTAAGTAAACATCAGAATGACAGTGAAAATCATTTATCTCCAAAAGATGAGACTGAATTAGAAGATGAGGCAGCTAAAAATAATAGGGATAATGAGGATTGGAAGTCAAAAACAGTCTTGCCCATATTATATCCCTCCAAGACTGACAAAAAGGATAAAAATAAGGCTATTAAAATGTCTTTGCCTCTACCAGTACAATCACCAGATGTTAATGAAAAGAAAAAATCTTCAGAATTAACAGGGTTGCAGAAGGCAATTCAAGCTTCTTGCGACCAAGGGGAAACTGATTTGGCATTATGTTTTCCTGTGGCTGTGGCTGGTGAATTTGATGAGGAGGAGAATCCTACATGGAAGCCGCTTCCTTATAAATTATTGAAAGAGTTGAAAATGGCTTGCAGTCAATATGGACCCACCTCTCCTTATACTATGTCTTTGGTGGAAACAGTTTCTCATAATTGGATGACTCCTTATGATTTGGAACAAGTGGCTAAGGCTTGTTTGTCTGGAGGAAATTGTCTCCTTTGGAGAGCTGAATGTGAGGAGCAAGCTAAACAGCAGGCAGTTAGGAATCAGAGGACTCATGATCCTATGATTGGAGGAATGATTGCGGGAGAGGGAGAGTTTGCTGATGTTAGTGAACAGTTAAAACTTTCTAAACTGGCTTTGATACAAGTGAATGGTTGTGCTATATCAGCTTGGAGAAAGTTGCCTGCTTCGTCTGGTGGAAATGTTACTGTGGTAGGAGTAAAACAGAAAGGTGATGAACCTTGTGGGGAGTTTGTTGCTCGGTTGATTCAAGCAGTGAGAGGAGTTGTTTCGGATGAGGTGGCAGGAGATATTATAATTAAACAGTTGGCTTATGAAGATGCTGATTCCACTTGCCAGGCCATGTTGCGGTCAGTGAGGAGAGAAGGAACAATGGGGGATTTCATCAAAGCCTGTCAGGATGTAAGTCCTGCTTTTGTTCAGGGAGTAACTATTGCTGCAACTTTGAAAGGAGAAACGTATCCTCAATTTATTAAGACTATGTATCAAGGAAAAATGCCTTCTGTTAATGAGGCTTCCTCTGAGGGACGTCTTGCTTGCTTTACTTGTAACCAAACGGGCCACTTTAGCCGACAATGCCCTAACAAGAGTGGGCAAGCAGGCCCAGGAGTGCAAGGGACAGCTCCCATAATTAATAATGCTAATAATAATGTCCCATTGCCTAAGACTTTGTGTCCATGCTGTCAAAAAGGATATCATTGGGCAAAGCTGTGCCGTTCTAAATTTCACAAAAACGGACAGCCATTAGGACCAAATTTAGGAATAGAATGGCAGCCCCCACAAAATCAAAATCTAGCAAGTAATCTGAGTAGTAATCAGGGAAACTGGCAAGGGGGCCAGCCTCAGGCCCCGATTACAATTGGGGCCAGCCTGAATCCATTTGTCAACTCCGGTCTGTCTCAGACCTCACTCAGGCCTCCCGCGTGGCAGGCGAGAATTTTACCGCTGAGCCACCCATGCCTCCATGCAAAATATGAGAAACAAGCCTCTTGTGGGGGTTGAAATGGAGGGATTTCGGCTGCCGGTTGTAGCAGCTATTAGAATTTAAGAATAATTAGAGACTGAGATGAGTTTTAAAGTTGTGTTATTATCTGATTTTCTTTAATAAATAGAAGGACTTAAGAGTTTGGAAAAATTACAGTTTTTTCTGTTCTCCTCTTTCTCTCAACTCATTTTATTTCTTTCCTGTTCTATGCCTGAAAAGAGGGCAAAGGGAACACCTGTTTGGATATGGCTAAACAGAATCTCATAAACGGCCGTTCTCGAAACTTTTCGAGAGAGATTTCTGTTTGGTTTCTATCCTTAATGTTCCAATCAAAATAGCCCTGTGTAAAAATCAAGCAGGCCATATTCTAATCTCTAAAATCCCGGGTTTCTCTCTAATTTGTCTGGTTTGTCTACTTTGTTTGATTCTTGTTTGTGTTTGGTCTTTGTTTAATGTTGTCTAAATGTGATTTTTTAAGTTCTTGCATGCAACATTTGAATATGCCGGCTCTAATATTATAAAAATATCATCCCTACAAATTTATAATTTTAATTGAAACAAGTAAAGCGCGCTCATTTAAATTTAAATAGTATGAAACATAAATCCTAAAGACTTGTTGATTTTGACTAAACTGCTTCAAGCTTCAGGCTGCTTGCTGCCGCTGCAGAGCATGAAGCAGAGTAGATTTGCCTAACAAAGGTGTAGTTTTTTTTTTAATATAGAAAAGTAATAAAAGTCACTAGAGTTTTCCAGCTTTAATGTGTTCTTTAAATTGCCTGTTAATTAATGAAGTAGAAATGTTTTTATGAATATAGAAAACTCGTATACTGGAACTCCTGCAAATCTTATTTATCATGCTTCTTACTTTAAAAAATTTCTTTTAAATGCTGATATACAGAATTATTCAACAGCTGAGAGACGCTGGAGTCCTACAGGAAATGCTAAACCTGTTTCTTCTGCAAACTTTTACCCTCTTTTGTTTAATCCAGTTAATAACGCTGTTTTGTCTTTTTCCAAATAGCTCCAGATATACGGAAATGATTTATATAGGTGAATAAGAACCCTTAAACCCCTCACCAGTTGCGGTGCCTCATGGCTACAGTGTAATTGTTATAGATTTACAGGACTGCTTTTTTACTATAACATTAGCTACACAGAATTGTCGAAGATTTGCATTTAGTCTGCTATCAGAAAATTTTAAACAACCTTATGAGAAATATCAGTGGAAGGTATTGCCTCAGGGAATGAAAAACAGTCCCACGCTTTGTCAAAAATTTGTGAATCTAAATTCAAATTGCTTTTAGTAATTTTACAGGGCAGGTTTTATTTCATCTTCCTGCTCGCCCACTACTGCAATTTCTAAAAAGACAATCAGTAATTTATCCCACTAAGACTTCTAGAAATCTGCTGCCCCCTGCCAGCCAGAAAGAGACTCCTGTGCCACCCGCATCACCAGTGACTTTCCAGCAAAGGCCATCAAGGAACTCTCTGTATAATCCTGTTACTCGAGTGATGCAGCGACTGTCACTACAGGAAGCTAGACGACCTCCCTATCGTGGCCAATGGAAGGCTCGCTCTACTCAAACTGTCAACCTACCAACCTGGAACCAGTTGAAGGCATTGACTGTGAGGGCTGATTTAATTTGTCATCGACAAAACATACATCGTAACCCTGCTAATATGTTTATTGCTATGCTAGCTATACTTTCAATTCAGGTACTTAATGTTGAAGCTATTGGACAAAACAAATCTTATTGGGCTTATATTCCAAATCCACCATTAGTTAAGCCTATTACTTGGGGAGGAAATGATATACCTGTGTTTAATAATCATACTAAGTTTTTGGGAGAATCATGTAGTTCTTTTATTATGCATAAAACTGATTCAAATTTCTCATTTCATGGAAAAATGGATAAGATACCTATATGTTTTACATTCAATAATACTCGCAAGATTTCTGGGTGTTTTCCTACTACATTTAAGACTATTTTGACTGACTCTCCTAAAAGTAATATACCTGGACACATTAAAAGAGACTTATGGTCTCTCACAAATGCCTGGAGGACCTGACACCCATGAATATAATCCTGTTACATTGCCTCCTAAGGGATTTCACCCATGTAAACTTTATCCTCCAAAAGAGGCAACTCAAGAGCCTTACTGGTGGTCTGTGGAAAATAGATTTGATTTTCCCCAATGGCAAGAATGTGCATATTATAATTATATGAATTATACTGCATATGCTGTTAATTTCACTGTACAAGATTGGTCTAGTCCTTATTTTGAGTATGATTATAGAAAATTAATGCAGGAAATGAAAGACGTTTACAGTTGGTCAGATAAATATAATCCTTTAAATAAAATCATCACACGTTGGCAGTCTACTGGATGGATACCTGCACAGTTAACTTATCAGTATAAATCAACCACCAGGTATCAAACAAAGCTTTGGCAGCTAATTGCAGCTGCTGCACCTGCATATATGGTTAGGTCTCACCCTTATCCTGTTCAAAATATTTTTGTTCAGGCTTGTGTACAGGCTCCTTATGTACTCTTGATTGCTACAAAGAACAGTAATCTTTCCGTTAGTACTTATAATTCTATGTTTAGCATTTCCTGCTCTCATTGTGTTTTAACAAACTGTCTATCTTATGACACCAAAGCTCAAGTCATGTTTATTTTGCAGCAGCCACCTTATGTGATGTTACCTGTTAGTCTGTCTCAGCCTTGGTATGATGACCCAGGGTTGCATGCACTACAGGCTGCTTCTGAAGCGCTTGCTCGCCATCGAGAAAAGCGATTTGTTGCTGAATTGATTTTGGGAATTACTGCTCTTATTGCTATTATAGAATCTGTAGCTGCTTCCACCACTGCTTTAGCTCAATCAATTCACACTGCAAATCATGTAGATAGTTTATCTTGTAATATATCTTTTGCATTAGCAGTACAGGAGATTCTAGATAGGAAGTTAGAAATGAAAGTGAATGCTTTAGAGAAGGCTTTTATTCACATAGGTAATGAGCTGTTAGCTATGAAGGCTAGGATGACTCTTAGATGCCATGCAGAATTCAGGTGGATATGTGTCACTCCTTTAGAATATAATCAGTCTATCATAGCATGGAATATTATACAGAATCATTTGTTAGGTGTGTGGAATAATAGTGATATTAGTTTAGATTTGAAGAAATTACATCAGCAGATACAAAACTTAGGACATTCAGGCTCTCTAGTCTCTGCCTTAGAAGCAGCTGATCAATTTGTTGAAAACATTAAAAGTATGTTTTCTATGCATGGCCTGACCTCTTTAGCTACTGATATAGGCATAATAATAGCTGTGGTAATTATCACTCTTCTTGTCCTTCCAGTCATGTTCTGACTCTTAAACAACAATCTCAGGGAAACAACGGTGAAAATACATAGGCTTTATTTAAATAATAAAAAAGGGGGAGATGTCGGGAGCCGATCCACAACTGCTGGCTGACAAGATCACAGCAGGAGAAGACCCACAACTGCTGGCTGACAAGGTCACAGCAGAAGAACCACAACTGCTGGCTGACAAGGTCACAGCAGAAGAAGATCAAAAACTGCTGATTGACAAAGTCACAGCAGAGAAGACCAATGGCTGCGGGGTGACAAAGTCACTACAAAGGATAGGCACAACAATACTCCCCCCTTTGACTTTTTAAATTAATCTGGCCTTATATCCCCCCTTTTCTGGGTGTGTGCTATTATTTGTGGCACAGGGATAATAGTACCGTGCTTTCCCTGTAGATTCGTAGTGATTTCTTTGGAAATGAGACAGAGGGTGTGAGTTCCACAGAAAAGCCTGCAAGCCCCTTGAACTGGGCTCATAGACATAAGAGGCTGGCTATGATATCTCTCGTAAAGGGTTAAGTTTGTAGGAGAATTCCTTCTTAATCATGTTAAAAAGAAGAAATTGTGACTTGTGAATGGTTAGGAGGCAGTGGCTGTGCACAGAGCACCCTTAGGCCTTCACTTAACATTTTTCTTCCCTAGCCTTTTCATGTGATAAGTAGAGAAACATTCCTTTCTTCCTGCTTATTTGATCTGCAAATAGTGGTATATTCTAAGAAGAATAGAGTCAAAACTTAACTAGTGTTTAAATATAATAAATAAGTAATATTTGATTAGACAATAGTATCTTAGATAAGGTATAGTAGAATGGCCCATTGTGTGGCCTAGAATGAGAGCGTAGTCAGCAAGAAAAGAATGTTTTACTAAGAGAATTGTCTTTTGACTAAAGGCAATTGCTGGGCTTTCTCAATGAGATGTTCTCATGAGATTTAAAAATGTAGGGAAATCCATGAAATGTCTTGTGTTGCTGCTGGGCTATCTTGCAAGTGCACTCTGCATATCTTTGGGTGAAAGCTATTCTTGATATTATGTTAATTTCTTTAGAGGCAAGCCTTTTAGAACTAATACTCTAAAAGCTTTTACTAATGTTGTTATCGCTATTCAAGTTATTTTGTATTTTGAATGATTTGCTACCTGATTTGTGACTCATAGATGTAAATTAACTGTTATTCGGAAACATGAAAACATAGTGAAACAAAAGCAATAATTAACACCATGTGATTGTAACTCGGTGTGCATGTATAAAAAGGGAGCTATACTAGCATTTGGCAGAGATGCCTGGCAGTAAATGCTAACCGGAGAATAAAGAGAAAGAAAAGAATTCGGCTCTCTCACTCCATTTTCGCCGACGCCGTCTCCTCCTGTGGGACCCTTGGATCCCCCCCGGGGCTGGACCCCAGCAGTAAGAGATCTCCAATCAGTTCCCAGCTTTTTTGGCAATAGTTAAATTGGTGAGGGTGTTAACACTGAAAGTCCCTTCAGGAGGCTAATTCAGTGGGTTCTTTGGCCTGGCCACAGCGGAGAAGAACAGTTTCTTCTTCTTTAGGGAAGCAGATTTCTGTGCCCGCACAGCTGCCCTCAGTCCTTGGAGTGGTCAGATTTGAGTATTAGCCTCCTAAAAACTCAAGGTCCGGCCACGAATGGAAAAGGTAAAGTGGATGTGCTTGGGGAGTTCTCCAAAGCACATGCACTCGAACAGATGGAAAAGACTTCCCTGATGTGGCTACAGTTTCGGACAGGGAGTCTCGGAGGAAAGAACTGAGAGGAAAGCTGGAGGCAGGGGACTTACTGCAATGTGTGCCAAAGTGGGTGGAAGGTTAGAGATCCTGGTTCTTTCTTACAGGGGATGAGGAAGAGGAGAGGTCCTTGTGGACTTCTAACTCCTTCCAGGTTTTCGGCACCAAAATGTAAGGTATTTTTCCCCAAGGAGAAGGAAGGAAGAGGGCTCAGAGCCACAAAGTGTGGAATAACAAAAGGTTTTATTGAGTATAGAGCACGCATTCCACCCAGCAAAGTTCCCTGGCCCCGAGGTAAGATGGAGGCCAGGGAAGTTGGAGGGATTAAACCACGTGGGAGATATTAAACCCTTTAAATATCCCTCTAGGAAAGTTGAGCTAATATGATGTGGTAAAATCTCACTGGCTGGCAGACAGCTGCTTTTTTCCAAAGAGTTCCTGTGAAGCCTCCCTTGGCGTGCTTGGCTGTGAGTGATCCTAGCCAAATTTCAGGTCACTTGGGGTCTGAGTTCCCCAAGTGACCATCCCCAATTATCCACCGACCTTACAGTAATGCCAGTAGTGACCCACTAATTCTGCTCTTTCTCTGGGTCGAATAGTCCTGCAGCTGGTACAGGAGTGTTTTTCTATCTCTGAACTCTCTCTAGGTGGGGGAGCCCCACATGCACAGGCAGCTCAGTGGGCAAAGTGTTGCCCTGCCATACCTTCCTGCTGGGTCGATATCTGGGAAGAGGAGCTCTCTTTACACAAGCTATGCTGCCCTCATGATTCTGTTGTATTTATTTCCAGGAGGGTTGGCTGGGGATGTGCTGCAGCACCCTGCGGGTAGCCATAGCTCCTGCATGGAGCTCCCATCTTTTATGCACATGCCCAGGAGGTGTACACAGTGGCACTCACTGGTCTCTTTGGTCCTGAGCTCTTCCTTCCCCTCCTGCAGAGCTCTCATCCTTCCTCAGCCTTCTCTATGCTCTCTCTCTCTCTCTCTCTCTCTCTCTCTCTCCCCAGCTTGTTGTGCTGAAGCTGTTTAATTGTTTCTCAGTTGTCTTTTAGGAGAAATTGTTCTAAGTAAAGGGATACATAGGATGGGTTTTTGGGATGGTGCAAGCCCAGCATCCACATATGCCATTATGTTGGACCCACTGGAAAGTTCTTAAATAAAGTTTGATTTTGGCTGCAGCAACAGGCTTCTGCTCTGATATGCTCTTATTTCCAATATTCGACTGTCTATACAATTTTTGAGACATTGGTTTTTCCTCTGACTTCAATTCTTCGTTGGATCCAGTAGGAGTAGTTTATTTTCACCTTCTTTAGCTTTTTTCTTGTGTGACGATGGACATGATAACTGCCAAGCTTCTTACTTGTAGGACCTGAAACCAGAAGTCTTGCATTAGTTGCTTTTTATCTCTTGGTGTCCTGTTCCCTATTTGTAAAATAAAGGGATCAAATCACTTCATGGTGCCTAAACTCTCCTCTAGCTCTAATATTCTGTTCATTACATAATCACTGACTTGCAAGAATGACAGTGCCAATTTGTGATGTTTGCTACCATTCTACAGGTAGACCTGCAGGTGGACAAAGAGAGGCACATTTTTGTTCGAAAATGGAGTGAGAGAGCTGAATTCTTTACTTTCTCTTTATTCTCCGGTTAGCATTTACTGCCAGGCATCTCTGCCAAATGCTAGTATAGCTCCCTTTTTATACATGCACACCGAGTTACAATCACATGGTGTTAATTATTGCTTTTGTTTCACTATGTTTTCATGTTTCCGGATAACAGTTAATTTACATCTATGAGTCACAAACCAGGTAGCAAATCATTCAAAATTCAAAATAACTTGAATAGCGATAACAACATCAGTAAAAGCTTTTAGAGTATTAGTTCTAAAAGGCTTGCCTCTAAAGAAATTAACATAATATCAAGAATAGCTTTCACCCAAAGATATGCAGAGTGCACTTGCAAGATAGCCCAGCAGCAACACAAGACATTCCATGGATTTCCCTACATTTTTAAATCTCATGAGAACATCTCATTGAGAAAGCCTAGCAATTGCCTTTAGTCAAAAGACAATTCTCTTAGTAAAACATTCTTTTCTTGCTGACTACGCTCTCATCCTAGGCCACACAATGGGCCATCCTACTATACCTACCTAAGATACTATTGTCTAATCAAATATTACTTATTTATTATATTTAAACACTAGTTAAGTTCTGACTCTATTCTTCTCAGAATATACCACTATTTGCAGATCAAAGAAGCAGGAAGAAAGGAATGTTTCTCCACTTATCACATGAAAAGGCTAGGGAGGAAAAAATGTTAAGTGAAGGCCAAAGGGTGCTTTGTACACAGCCACTGCCTCCTAAGTCACAATTTATTCTTTTTAACATGATTAAGAAGGAATTCTCCTACAAACTTAACCCTTTACGAGGGATATCATAGCCAGCCTCTTATGTCTTATGAGCCCAGTTCAAGGGGCTTACAGGCTTTTCTGTGGAACTCACACCCTCTGTCTCATTTCCAAAGAAATCACTACGAATCTACAGGAAAAGCACGGTACTATTATCCCTGTGCCATAATGTTGACCGAGGGCGCACCACGAAGACTCTAGACCCAAGTGTGTGGGTAAAACAGAAGAAAAAGTTTATTACACTCGTGAACGGGCTCAAGGCAAGGAGGTGGCCAAGAGCACTCTCAGTCTTTTTGCAAGGGCTTTTATACTTTGGTAGGCAAGCAAGCAACCGTTTACAGAAGCTGAGTTGGCAGTTAGTCGTTAACCCTTATCCTATCTCTATCTTTATCAGGAACACAAACCTATTCGCGTAAGCAGGTTGGGGTCCAGCTGCCTACTGTGAACTTGCTCTAAGCAAATTTCTAAGTGGTTTATGGTAGGGAGCGGTCAATTCCTGCTTTCTTTAATTTTAGTCAAAAGGTCAAGCAGAATTTTTCCACTCACGGTTACATTTCCTCCTCTTTCTCTTGTATATCTCTAATCCTAGAGATCTGAGTCCTGGTTTAATCTTTCATAATGCTGTCTTACAATCATGAGTTTTATGGTCCCTCTTTGCCCCTGCAGGAAGGTGGTTAGTCTATTTAAGACACACGGTCCAATAGTGACAACTAGCAGTAGTACTATAAGGGGTCCTGCCAAGGTGGAGATGAGGGTAGTCAACCAAGGTGATTTGGTATACCACCCTTCAAACCATCCCTGCTGCTCCTGTAGTCTCTTTTCTCTAGCCTTCAGCCTTTCTTTTTTTTTTTTTTTTTTTTTCATTTTTCTGAAGCTGGAAACAGGGAGAGACAGTCAGACAGACTCCCGCACGCGCCCGACCGGGATCCACCCGGCACGCCCACCAGTGGCGGCGCTCTGCCCCCCAGGGGGCGATGCTCTGCCCATCCTGGGCGTCGCCATATTGCGACCAGAGCCACTCTAGCGCCTGAGGCAGAGGCCACAGAGCCATCCCCAGCGCCCGGGCCATCCTTGCTCCAGTGGAGCCTTGGCTGTGGGAGGGGAAGAGAGAGACAGAGAGGAAAGCACGGCGGAGGGGTGGAGAAGCAAATGGGCGCTTCTCCTATGTGCCCTGGCCAGGAATCGAACCCGGGTCCTCCGCACGCTAGGCCGACGCTCTACCGCTGAGCCAACCGGCCAGGGCTCAGCCTTTCTTTTAATTTGCTCATGGAGTCTCTTACTACTCCAGTGTGGTCGGCATAGAAACAGCATTCTTCTTTCAAGGCAGCACACAAACCACCCTCTTTCAGAAATAACAAGTCTAAGCCTCGTCTATTTTGCAACACGACCTCAGAGAGCGAGGTTAGTGACTTTTCTAAGGCTTCTGTCGACTGCTCTATGGCCTTTAAATCCTGGTTAATAGCAGACTCTAGCAAGGCCATTTGTCTGGGTCCTTCAACTAGGGCAGCGGTTCCTGTTCCTACTCCTGCCAATACCCCGGTTCCCAGCAGTACTGCTAGGGTGAGTGTGACAGGCTCTCTTTTATATCTGGTCCGCCCCTCAACCGTCTCTTCAAAGTCCTCATCCCCATGATATATAAGGCAGGGGAAAACCCTAACCATTACACAAAAATTTTGAGAGTTGTTAAATGCCTGAGTGGACATACAGGGAGTTAGGCCTGTTCTGCATGCCCATCGAGTTCCTTTTTCAGGGATTAAATAGGAACTGTTAGGGGAAATTGAAATAGTCTGCAGGCATCGGGCCTTGTCTGAGGCAGACGGGGTTCCTAGACATATTACAAGGAAGGGGTCTATCAAGGTCCGTGGTCGGGATGTCCCAAGTCTCCAACCCTGCCTCAAGCTGACAGAGGTCTGGATACAGGGACGGCCACCAAGTCCAGGGGGGATGGTCATTGGAAGTTACTTCCCATACTATGTCACTGGTCCCCGATATCACCTGCCATGTCTGCCGGGTCGGTTGGTGGGGATTTGTTACGGCGGCGGACACGCAGCTTGAGGGGATTATCTGTTTTCTCCACTGTCCACTGGTCAGCAGGAGCAGGAGCAGGCTTGAGGTGTGAAGTATGGATCCAAGTGGCGATGCCATCGACCTTTACAGTGGTGGGTGTGATGAGGAGGACCTGGTAGGGTCCCTTCCAGCGGGGTTCGAGTGTCCGGTATTGGTGTCTCCAGACGTAGACAAAGTCCCCAACCTGGTAGCGATGCGGGGTCCCGTCTCCTGCCGGCTGGTAAAGGTCAGACAACTGCTTCCATAGGCAATGTTGCACTCTGGCCAGGACCTGTAACCTAACAGACAAGGGGGTATTTGGGATATTTATGTCAGAGGGGGATAAATCCCGAATAGGCGAAAGGGTTCCAAAAAGTATTTCAAAGGGAGTTAGGTTAGTTTTAGCGGAAGGGGTATTCCGAGCCCGGAAAAGAGCGTATGGTAGGAGCATTACCCAATCTCTATGGCCAGTCTCTATGACTAATTTAGTTAAGGTCTCTTTAATTGTTCTATTCATTCTCTCTACCTGTCCTGAACTTTGGGGTCTATAAGCACAATGTAGTTTCCAATTAATTCCCAATATTTTGGCTACCCCCTGGCTTACCTGGGCCACAAATGCCAGTCCGTTATCAGACCCTATTACCTTTGGAAGGGCAATCTAGGAAAGATTTCTTCCATAATCTTCTTAATTACCACCGCCACCATCTCATGTTTGGTAGGGAAGGCTTCTACCCATCCTGAAAAGGTGTCTACAAAAACTAAGAGATACCTTAGTCCATACTTGGCAGGTTTTACCTCAGTGAAGTCTACTTCCCAATATTGGCCTGGTCTGGGGCCTCGGAGACGGGTTCCTCTGGTTCCTTTGGCTGGGTAGGCATTTACCATCTGGCATGCCTTACAAGCTTTGACTACTTCCTTTGCCATTTGTCTCTTCTCGGGGGTGGTCAATGTTTTATCATCCTGAAGCAGTTGTACCAGTTTGTCAGTCCCAAGGTGGGTGAGACAGTGGGCCATCGTCTCGGAGAGACTAGCCCAGGAAGGTGACTTCAGGTTGGCAGATCTGGGGCTTTTTTGGCGGATGCCCGGTATCCCAGTTTGGCCAGTTCGACAAGCAGTTTCTCAGTTCCCTGTTCGCACTGCTCTATGGTGGCGGCTGCAAGTAACAGATCATCAACATACTGCAACAGAGTTACCTCAGGGGTGGAGGCTCGGTAGGCACTCAAGTCCTGGTGCAGTGCTTCGTCAAAGATGGTGGGAGAGTTCTTGAAGCCTTGGGGTAGCCGCGTCCTGGTGAGCTGTCCGCTAAGTCCGTTCTCAAGGTCAGTCCATTCAAAAGCAAACAGGGGTTGGCTGTCCTCATGCAGGCGCAAGCAGAAGAAGGCATCTTTCAGGTCCAGTACTGTATACCACTTCCTGTCAGGACTGAGGGTACTGAGGAGGTTGTAAGGGTTCGGGACCATAGGATGTATGTCCATTACCCGACTGTTAACCTCTCTCAAATCCTGGACTGGTCTATAGACCCCTGTCCCTGGTTTCTTCACTGGTAGCAGGGGGGTGTTCCACCCTGATTGACAAGGCCTCAGGATCCCTTGTCCTAGCAGCCTCTGGATGTGAGGTCTAATGCCTTCCCGGGCCTCTTTACTCATGTAGTATTGTTTGACCCTTATGGGGGTGGTGGAGGGTTTTAAGTATACTACCACCGGAGGCCTTTGTACTGCCAATCCTGGCCCTGCCGTTTCTGCCCAGGCTTCTGGGAAGCTCTGAAGCCACCTGTCTTCTGTTGAATGGGGTCCGGGGGCAGGGGACTCATACAGTTTATACTCATCTTCAGCAGACAAGGTCAGCATGGTCACAACAGGCTGACTGACAAGAGGGCTACTGAATCTTACTTCTGGTCCCTGAGGTTTGAAATCAATACTCG
>NW_027095699.1:1782111-1843431 GCF_036850995.1 Saccopteryx leptura
GCTCTATCTAGATTTTATTTTGTATCCTGGTTCTTAGTATGTGTGGAAAGACTGTGTATTTTAAGTTTTTCTCGCCCTAAAATATATTCATTACCTCATTTTTCCATTGATTTCCTTATGTAGTTTTTATTTCCATTAATTTTAAGGTATTTTGTAACTTGAACTTTATTTTGAGAAGGAGGTCACTTAGGAGTGAATTTCCTTACCTTAAAAAAATGGATTTTTAGTTAATTTCTATTACTGTTTACTATATTAAGTGTAATGACACCAAAAAACATGATTTATATCAATTCTAAGGTTAGGTGTAGTTAAAACTTGCTTGAAAGAACATAGAGGATTATCTGTAGTAACTGTTTCTCAAGTGTGCTAATCTGCTGCCATCTCGTTTTCACCTTGTGAATAACAGCTCAGAGCAGTTTACCTTGAATAATACATCAGTTCGGTGTTCTGTGATATCCATCAATGTTGAATCCAAGGCTATCTAGAAGAAACTTTTATAACTTGCAAATAGAAGGCATTTCTGATTACTGCTTGCGACTATTTTCAACGTTAACTGTATTGAAAGCAAGAGATATACTTGGTATCATTTCAATCCTCTGAATTTGGCTGGAACTTGCTCCATAGCACATTCAATAATGGTCTCTGTTACATGTGCTTCTCAGCTGCCACCTCGTGTTTATCTTGGGAATCACGCCTCAGTTCAGGTTCAAAGGAATAATTTGGTCGGGAACATTGTCTATAAACGTTGATTCCAATTTGCCGTTTCTGTAAAGTTTTATGTATCCTTAGTGGTTTTATTTTTTTTAAATTTCTCGGTTCATCCCCTTTTCCTTCTTTGTTTACAGCTATGCTTTCATAAAGCCTTTGAAAGTGCCCATCATGTACCAGGCACTGTCCCGTGAATTCATGTCCCTGCACTCAAAGACTTCCTATTCTACTCTTTTAACTTCTGTCTTTTTTATTTCTTTTATATAAAACTACTTCGTGTATTGTATAATTGGATGTGCTCTGATTTGACAGGTATGTTGAATTTTAACAGCTTTTCTATTGTAAAGTATGTATTCTTATTGCTGTTGTGCAAGAAATATAATCTCAAAAATGACAACAAGAGATTTTCATAGAGATATATCTACTGTTCATAATTGGACATTTTCTTTCCGTATTATTTGTGTACCTACTATATTTCTCTTTGTGTATATACTCAGGTGCACTGGGTTTGTGTACATCTGTGTGCATAGATGTGCATTGCACATGAGCATATCTCTCTGGGTCCACAGTGTCTGTCATTTGAGGATATCTGTGTATGTATGCAAATGACTCTTTGTTCATTCATTCAGGAAACACTTATTGTATTTCTGTTATGTGCCAGGCACTGTGCTCGACACTGGATGCCTATAGTGAATGAGATAGACTTACTTCCTGACTTTATGAATATGACACTGTCCTGGGGTAGACAGAAGAAAAAAGTATACATAAATAAAATAATCGTAATTGATACAAGCTCTATATTTGGTAGTGCAATATCTTTAGTGTCAGTTCTGATTTATTATGGCAAGGTTCAGTATATCAGTTTTTCAGAAGGCAGAGCTGAGACATGAGACTCGGTTATTCAACAATGCGTGTTCTCAGGTATAAAACTGAAAAATATACAATTTATGAATAAAGAACCCTGGGAGATGTTCTGTGAGCAAAAGAACCTAGCTTGTATTTTGTGAACAATGCTCAGATAAATTCTGGTGTCCAAGATCAGAAGGTCTCTCAGTCTGGACTGCTGCCAAAGCACACGGAAAAGTGCAAGATAGGAAAGGGGTCACTTTCTGCTAAACAACTAGAAATAGTGTTGATGCCCCTGAATTTCAAGAGCAAAGAAAAGTCTTTTTGATTGTCGCTACAGAAGACTAAATTATCATTTTAATTTTAAAGTTCCTCTTGTAAATTTTTTCCCCAAAAGGCAATGGCTTGCTCTCACCAGAGAGCTCAGTGTTTAAAGCATTACACCTATACGCTAATGTCATAGGTTTGCTCCTGGGTTAAGGCACATACCGAAACAGATTGATGATTCTGACTATGTGTTTGTCTTTTTCCCCCTCTATCGTGCCTTTAACATTAATAAATAAATAAAAAAAATGACAGTGGCTTTTTTGTTGTTGTTTTTGCAGTAAAATTGCATAGAAGAATGAATTATATTTTTCTAAATCTCACCCAAGAGGGAATCAATGTTAAGTTTGTATAGTAACCTATTTCTCCGTGTGTAAGAACCCTCCCTGTATAAGACGTACCTTAATTTTCGGGCACAACGTTTGAGAATATGATATTAAATGTGAATAAACAGGAAATGCAAGTAAAATATACTACAACCACTGTAAAAAAGGCACGCAGTTATCTAACACCATATTTTTCAGAAATGATGAGCTTACTCATGGGGAGATATGGTGTACACCCTCCAAATGTCTCTGTGAACAGTTCTTTTTTCTTTTCTTTTTTTACAGAGACAGGGAGAGAGTCCGAGAGAGGTATATATAGGGACAGAGAGACAGAAACAGAGAGATTTTTTTATTATTTGCCAGGTCACAGATCAGTCATCATTTTTCATTGTGACACCTTAAGTGTTCATTGAATCCTGTCTCATATGTGCCTTGAACAGGGGCTACAGCTGATCGAGTGACCGCTTGATTGAGCCAGCGAACTTTGGCTCAAGCTGGTGAGCTTTGCTCAAACAACATGAGCCGACGCTCAAGCTGGCAACCGTGGAATCTCAAACATGGGTCCTTTGCATTCCAGTCACATGCTCTAAACACAGCGCCATCGCCTGCTCAAGCTGTGAACATTTTTTTCTTTTACTTTCTCTGGATTTTATTTAGTATCCTGATTCTTAGTATGTGTGGACAGACTGTGTATTTTAAGGTTTTCTTGCCCTAAAATATATTCATCAATGTATTTTTCCATAGGTTTTCTTATGTAGTCTTTATTTCCTTTAATTGTAAGGTATTTTGTAACTTGAACTGTGATTTTGAGAAGGGAGTCATATAGGAGTGTATTTTCTTACCTTAAAAAAAGGAATTTTTAGTTAATTTTTATTACTGTTTACAATATTAATTGTAATGGCACCAAGAAACATGATTTATATCAATTCTAAGGTTAGAGGTAGTTGAAATTTCTTGTAAGCACATACAGGATTATGTGTGGTAAATGTTTCCGAAGTGTGCTTCTCCGCTACCACCTCGTTTTCACTTTGCAAGTAACAGCTCAGAGCAGTTTACCTTGCAAAATACAGCAGTTGGGTGTTGTGCAATATCCATCAATGTTGAATCCAAGGCTATCTAAAAGAAACTTTTATAACTTGCAAATAGAAGGCATTTCTGGTTACTGCTTGTGACTACTTTCAACGTTAACTGTAGTGAAAACAAGAGATATACTTGGTATCATCTCTATCCTCTGAATGTGGCTGGAACTTGCTCCATAGCAGATACAATAATGGTCTCTGTTACATGTGCTTCTCTGCTGCCACCTCGTGTGCATCTTCGGAATCACGTGTCAGTACAGGTTCAAAGGAATAATTTGGTAGGGAACTTTGTCTATAAACGTTGATTCCAATTTGCCGTTTCTGTAAAGTTTTTATGTATCCTTAGTGGTTTGTTTTTTTAAAATCTCTCGGTTCATCCCCTTTTTCCTTTTGTTTCCAGCCATGCTTTCATAAAGCCTTTGAAAGTGCCCATTATGTACCAGGCACTGTGCAGGGAATTCATGTCCCTGCACTCAAGGACTTCCTATTCTACTCTTTTAACTTCTGTCTTTTTAATTCTTTTTATATAAAACTACTTCGTGTATTGTAAAATTGGATGTGCTTTGATTTGACAGGTATGTTGAATTTTAACAGCTTTTCTATTATAAGAAAATGTATTCTTATTGCAGAAGTCCAAGAAAAATGATCTCAAAAACAACAACAACAGATATTCATACAGATATATCTACTGTTCATATTATGACATTTTCTTTCCATACTCTTTTTGTACCTATTATATTTCTCCTTGTGTATATACTCAGGTTCACTGGCTGTGTGTACATCTGTGTGCATAGATGTGCATTGCACATGAGCATATCTCTCTGGGTCCACAGTGTCTGTCATTTGAGGATATCTGTGTATGTATGTAAATGATTATTTATTCATTCATTCAGGAAACACTTATTGTATTTCTATTATGTGCCAGGCATTGTGTTCGACACTGGATGCCTATAGTGAATGAGATAGACTTACTTTCTGTCATAATGAATACTACACTGACCTGGGGTAGAGAGAAGAAAAAAGTATACATAAATAAAATAATCGTAATTGAAACAAGCACTGTTTTTTGTGGTGCAATATCTTTGGTGTCAGTTATGATTTATTATGGTGAGGTTCAGTATATAAGTTTCTCAGAAGGCAGAGCTGAAACATAAGACTCGGTTTTCAGTAATCTGTGTTCTCAGGTATAAAACTGAGAAAATATAGAAGTTATGAATCAAAGAACATGGCAGGTGTTCTGTGAGCAAAATATCCTAGCTTCTATGTTGTGACCAATGCTTAGATAAATTCTGATGTTCAAGCATAGGAGGTCTCTCAGTCTGGACTGTTTCTACAGCACAAGGGAAAGTGAATGATAGGAAAGGGTTCACTTTCTGCTAAACAATTTGAAATAGTGTTTATGCCCCTGAATTTTAATGGCAAAGAAAAGACTTCTGGTGTTTTCGCCACAGAAGAATAAATTATCATTTTATTTTTTAAGTACCTTTGGTATCCTCTAGTAAATTTTTTTTCCCAATAGAGAATGATTTGCTCTCACCAGAGATCTCAGGAGTTAAAGCATCACACGTATACGCTAATGTCATAGGTTTGCTCCTGGTTCAAGGCACATACCGAAACAGATTGAGATTTCTGACTATCTGTCTGTCTTTTTCCCCCTCTATCCTGCCTCTAACATTAATAAATAAATAAAAGAAAAAATGACAGTGGCTTTTTTGTTGTTGTTTTTTAAGCTTTAATTGCATAGAAAAATGAATTATGTTTTTCTACATCTCACCACAAGAGGAAATCAATGGTAAGTTTGTAACGTACCTTATTTCCCCACATATATGCAGCCTCCTAATATAAGACTCACTTTAATTTTGGGGCACAAAGTCTGAGAATATGATAACAAATGTGAATAAAAGGAAAATGCAAGTAAAAAAATACTACAACCACTGTATAAGAGGCACTCAATTTTCTACCCCCATATTTTCCAAAAATGATGAGTCTTACTAATAGGGAAATATGGTGTACACCCTCTCAATGTCTCTGTTCACAGTTCTTTTTTTTTTCTTTTTTTACCGAGACAGGGAGAGCATCAGAGAGATTGATATATAGGGACAGACAGACAGAAATGGAAAGATTTTTTTATTATTTTCCAGATCACAAATCAATCATCAGTTTTTTGTTGTGACACCTTACATGTTCATTGACTCCTGTCTCATATGTGCCTTGAACAGGGCCTACAGCTGATCGAGTGACCACTTGCTCGAGCCTGCGACCTTGGGATCAAGCTGCTGAGCTTTGCTCAAACGACATGAGCCAATGCTCAAGCTGGCACCCTTGGGATCTCAAACCTAGGTTCTTTGCATTCCAATCAAATGTTGAATCTAAACACTGCACAATTGCCTGTTCAAGCTGTGAACAGTTTTTTTCTTTTACATTTCCTGGATTTTATTTAGTATCCTGGTTGTTAGTATATATGGAAAGAATGTGTATTTTAAGGTTTTCTTGCTCTAAAATATATTCCTCACTGCATTTTTCCATAGGTTTTCTCATGTAGTTTTTATTTCTATTAATTGTAAAGTATTTTGTAATTTTGAGAAGGGGGTCATTTAGGAGTGAATTTCCTTACCTTAAAAAAAGGGATTTTTAGGCCTGACCTGCGGTGGCACAGTGGATAAAGCATCAACCTGGAAACACTGAGGTTGCTGGTTCAAAACCATGTGCTTGCCTGGTCAAGGCACATATGGGAGTTGATGCTTCCTGCTCCTCCCCCCTTTCTCTCTCTCTCTCTCTCTCTCTCTCTCTTCCCTCCCTATAATGAATAAATAAAAAAAATCTTTTTAAAAAAAGGATTTTTAGTTAATTTCTATTACTGTTTACTATATTAAGTGTAATGGCACCAAGAAACATGATTTATATCAATTCTAAGGTTAGAGGTAGTTAAAATTTGCTTGAAAGAACATACAGGATTATCTGTGGTAAATATTTCCCAAGTGTGCTTCTCTGCTGCCACCTCATTTTCACCTTGTGAATAATAGCTCAGAGCAGTTTACCTTGCAAAAAACAGCAGTTGGGTGTTGTAAGTTATCTCTCAATGTTGAATCCAAGGCTATCTAGAAGAAACTTTTATAACTTGCAAATAGAAGGCATTTCTGGTTACTGCTTGCGACTACTTTCAACGTTAACTGTAGTAAAAAGAAGAGATATACTTGGTATCATTTCTATCCTCTGAATGTCGCTGGAACTTGCTCCATAGCAGATACAATAATGGTCTCTGTTACATGTGCTTTTCTGCTGGCACTTCGTGTGCATCTTCGGAATCAAGCCTCAGTACAGGTTCAAAGGAATAATTTGGTAGGGAACATTGTCTATAAACGTTGATTCCAATTTGCTGTTTCTGTAAAGTTTTTATGTATCCTTAGTGGTTTGTTTTCTTAAAATCTCTCGGTTCATCCCTTTTTTCTTCTTTGTTTCCAGCCATGCTTTCATAAAGCCTTTGAAAGTGCCCATCATATACCAGGCACTGTGCAGGGAATTCATGTCCCTGCACTCAAATACTTCCTATTCTACTCTTTTAACTTCTTTTTAATTCCTTTTATATAAAACTACTTGGTGTATTGTAAAATTGGATGTCCTTTGATTTGACAGGTATGTTGAATTTTAACAGCTTTTCTATTATAAAAAATGTATTCTTATTGCAAAAGTGCAAGAAAAATGATCTCAAAAATGACAACAAGAGGTTTTCATACAGATATATCTACTGTTTATATTAGGACATTTTCTTTCCATATTCTTTGTGTACCTATTATATTTCTCTTTGTGTATGTACTCAGGTTCACTAGGTGTGTGTACATCTGTGTGCATAGATGTGCATTGCACATGAGCATATCTCTCTGTGTCCACAGTGTCTGTCATTTGAGGATATCTGTGTATGTATGCAAATGACTATTTATTCATTCATTAAGGAAACACTTATTGTATTTCTATTATGTGCCAGGCACTGTGCTCAACACTGGATGCCTATAGTGAATGAGATAGGCTTACTTTCTGTCATTATGAGCACTACACTGTCCTGGGTTAGACAGCCGAAAAAAGAATACATAAATAAAATAATCGTACTTGAAACAAGCACTGTATTTGGTAGTGCAATATCTTTGGTGTCAGTTCTGATTTATTATGGCGAGGTTCAGTATATCAGTTTCTCAGAAGGCAGAGCTGAAAAATGAGACTTGGTTATTCAGCAATGCATGTTCTCAGGTATAAAACTGAAAAAATATAGAAGTTATGAATCAAAGACCCTGGGAGTTTTTCCGTGAGCAAAGAACCTACCTTGTATGTTGTGAACAATGCTTAGATAAATTCTGGTGTCCAAGATCAGAAGGTCTCTCAGTCTGGACTGCTGCCACGGTACACGGAAAAGTGCATGATAGCAAAGGGGTCACTTTCTGCTAAACAACTAGAAATAGTGTTTATGCCCGTGAAATTCAAGAGCAAAGGAAAGTCTTCCCGTGTTGTCCCCACAGAAGACTAAATTATCATTTTATTTTTAATTTCCTCTGGTTTCCTCTATTTAATTTTTTCCCCAAAAGACAATGGATTTTCTCATCAGAGAGCTCAGTATTTAAAACATTACTGCTATACGCTAATGTCATAGGTTTGCTCCTGGGTCAAGGCACAAACGGGAACAGATTGATGATTCTGACTATGTGTCTGTCTTTTTCCCCTCTCTCGTACCTCTAACATAAATAAATAAATAAAAGAAAAAATGACAGTGGCTTTTTTTGTTGTTGTTTTTGCAGCTTAAATTGCATAGAAGAATAAATTATGTTTTTCTAAATCTCACCCAAGAGGAAATCAATGGTACGTTTGTAAAGTACCATATTTCCCCATGTATAAGAAGCCTCCCTGTATAAGATGCACCTTAATTTTCGGGCACAAAGTTTGAGAATATGATAACAAATGCGAATAAACGGGAAATGCAAGTAAAAATACTACAAACACTGTATAAGAGGCACGCAGTTATCTAACCCCATATTTTTCAAAAATGATTTGTCTCACTCATGGGGAAATATGGTGTACACCCTCCAAATTCTCTGTGAACATTTCTTTTTTCTTTTCTTTTTTTTCAGAGACAGGGAGAGATTCAGAGAGAGGAATATATTGGGACAGACAGACAGAAACGGAGATATTATTTTTTTATTTGCCAGGTCACAGATCAATCATCATTTTTCGTTGTGACACCTTATGTGTTCATTGAATCCTGTCTCATATGTGCCTTGAACAGGGGCTACAGCTGATCGAGTGACCGCTTGCCCGAGCCAGCGACCTTGGGCTCAAGCTGGTGAGCTTTGCTTAAACGACATGAGCCGATGCTCAAGCTGGCACCCCTGGAATCTGAATCCTGGGTCCTTTGCATTCCAGTCAAATGCTCTAACCACAGCGCCATCGCCTGCTCAAGCTGTGAACATTTTTTTCTTTTACTTTCTCTGGATTTTATTTAGTATCCTGGTTCTTAGTATGTGTGGAAAGACTGTATATTTTAATGTTTTCTTGCCATAAAATATATTCATCACTGCATTTTTCCATAGGTTTTCTTATGTAGTTTTTATTTCTTTTAATTATAAGGTATTTTGTAACTTGAACTGTGATTTTGAGATGCGACTCATTTAGGAGTGAATTTTCTTACCTTAAAAAAAGAGATTTTTAGTTAATTTCTATTACTGTTTACAATATTGATTGTAATGGCACCAAGAAACATGATTTATATCAATTCTAAGGTTAGAGGTAGTTGAAATTTTCTTGGAAGAACATACAGGATTATGTGTGGTAAATGCTTCCCAAGTGTGCTTTGCCACTACCACCTCATTTTCACCTTGTGAATAACAGCTCAGAGCAGTTTACCTTGCAAAATACAGCAGTTGGGTGTTGTGCATTTTCTATCAATGTTGAATCCAAGGCAATTTAAAAGAAACTTATATAACTTGCAAATAGAAAGAATTTCTGGTTACTGCTTGCTACTACTTTCAACATTAACTGTAGCGAAAACTAGAGATATACTTTGTATCATTTCAATCCTATGATTTTGGCTTGAACTTGCTCCATAGCACATAAAATAATGGTATCTGTAACATGTGCCTCTCTGTTGCCACCTCGTGGGTATCTTCGGTATCACACCGCAGTACAGATTCAAATAAATTGTTTGGTAGAGAAAATTGTCTATAAACGTTGATTCCAATTTGCCGTTTCTGTAAAGTTTTTGTGTATCCTTAGTGGTTTGTTTTCTTAAAACCTCTCGGTTCATTACATTTTTCTTCTTTTTTTCAGCCATTCTTTCATAAAGCCTTTGAAAGTGCCCGTCATATACCAGGCACTGTGCAGGGAACTCATGTCCCTGCACACAATGAATTCCCAACCTACTCTTTTAACTTTTTAATTCCTTTTATATAAAACTACTTCGTGTATTGTAAAATTGGATGTGCTTTGATTTGACAGGTATGTTGAATTTTAACAGCTTTTCTATTATAAATAAATGTATTCTTATTGCAGAAGTGCAAGAAAAATGATCTCAAAAACAACAACAACAGATTTTCATACAGATATACCTACTGTTCATATTAGGACATTTTCTTTCCGTATTCTTTGTGTACCTATTATATTTCTCTTTGTGTATATTCTTGGGTTCTCTGGGTGTGTGTACATCTGTGTGCATAGATGTGCATTGCCCATGAGCATATCTCTCTGGGTCCACAGTGTCTGTCATTTGTGGATATCTGTGTACATATGCAAATGACTATTTATTCATTCATTCAGGAAACACTTATTGTATTTCTATTATGTTCCAGGCACTGTGCTCTACACTGGATGCCTATAGTGAATGAGATAGACTTACTTTCTGTCATAATGAATACTACACTGTCCTGGGGTAGACAGAAGAAAAAAATATACATAAATAAAATAATCGTAATTTGAAACAAGCACTGTATTTGGTAGTGCAATATCTTTGGTGTCAGTTATGATTTATTATGGCGAGGTTCAGTATATCAGTTTCTCAGAAGGCAGAGCTGAGACATAAGATTCGGTTTTTCAGCATTGCATGTTCTCAAGTATAAAACTGAGAAAATATAGAAGTTATGAATCAAAGACCCTGGGAGGTGTTCTCTGAGCAAAAGAACTTATCCTGTATGTTGTGACCAATGCTCAGATATATTCTGATGTCCAAGTTATGAGCTCTCTCAGTCTGGACTGCTGCCACGGCACAAGGGAATGTGCATGGTAGGGAAGGGTTCACTTTCTGCTAAACAATTAGAAATAGTGTTTATGCCCCTGAATTTTAAGAGCAAAAAAAGTCTTCTTGTGTTGTCGCCACAGAAGACTAAATTATCATTTTATTTTTTAATTACCTCTGGTTTTCTCTAGTAAATTTTTTCCCCAAAAGACAATGGCTTGCTCTCACCAGAGAGCTCAGTATTTAAATCATCACACCTATACACTAATGTCATAGGTTTGCTCCTGGGTCAAGGCACATACCGAAAGAGATTGATGTTTCTGACTATCTGTCTGTCTTTTTCCCCCTCTATCCTGCCTCTAACATTAATAAATAAATAAAGGAAAAAATGACAGTGGCTTTTTTGTTGTTGTTTTTGCACCTTAAATTGCATAGAAGAATGAATTATGTTTTTCAAAATCTCACCCCAAGAGGAAATCAATGGTAAGTTTGTAAAGTACCATATTTCCTTATGTATAAGAAGCCTCCCTGTATAAGACGCACCTTAAATTTGGGGCACAAAGTTTGAGAAAATAACAGATGAGAATAAACGGGAAATGCAAGTAAAAAAATGCTACAACCACTGTGTAAGATGCATGCAGTTTTCTACCCCATATTTTTCAAAAATGATGAGTCTTACTCATGGGGAAATATGGTATACACCCTCCAAATGTCTCTGTGAACAGTTCTTTTTTCTTTTCTTTTTTTACAGAGACAGGGAGAGAGTCAGAGAGAGGGATATATAGGGACTGACAGACAGAAATGAGAGATTTTTTTATTATTTGCCAGGTCACAGATCAATCCTCAGTTTTTTGTTGTGACACCTTACGTGTTCATTGACTCCTGTCTCATATGTGCCTTGAACAGGGGGCTACAGCTGATCAAGGGACCGCTTTCTCGAGCCAGTGACCTTGTGCTCAAGCTGGTGAACTTTGTTCAAACATGAGCCGACACTCAAGATTGTGCCCTTGGGATCTCAAACCTGGGTCTTTGCATTCCAGTCAAATGCTCTAACCACTGCGCTATTACCTGCTCAAGCTGTGAATATTTTTTTCTTTTACTTTCTCTGGATTTTATTTAGTATCCTGGTTCTTAGTATGTGTGGAAAGACTGTGTATTTTAAGGTTTTCTTGCCCTAAAATATATTCATCACTGCATTTTTCCATAGCTTTCCTTATGTAGTTTTTATTTCCATTAATTGTAAGGTATTTTGTAACTTGAACTTTGATTTTGAGAAGGGGGTCATTAGGAGTGAATTTCCTTACCTTAAAAAAAAGGGATTTTTAGTTAATTTCTATTACTGTTTACTATATTAAGTGTAATGACACCAAGAAACATGATTTATATCATTTCTAAGGTTAGAGGTAGTTGGAACTTGCTTGAAAGGACATACTAGGTTATCTGTGGTAAATGTTTTCCAAGTGTGCTTCTCTGCTGCCACCTCGTTTTCACCTTGTGCATAACAGCTCAGAGCAGTTTACCTTGAAAAATACAGCAGTTGGGTGTTGTGCGTTATCTATCAATGCTGAATCCAAGGCTGTCTAAAAGAAACTTTTATAACTTGCAAATAGAAGGAATTTCTGGTTACTGCTTGCGACTACTTTCAACGTTAACTGTAGTGAAAACAAAAGATATACTTGGTATCATTTCAATCCTCTGAATTTGGCTGGAACTTGCTCCATAGCACATTCAATAATGATCCCTGTTACATGAGCTTCTCTGCTGCCACCTCGTGTGCATCTTCGGAATCACGCCTCAGTACAGGTTCAAAGAATAGTTTGATAGAGAACATTGTCTATAAACTTTGATTTCCATTTGCCGTTTCTGTAAAGTTTTTGTGTATCCTTAGTGGTTTGTTTTCTTAAAATCTCTCGATTCATCCACTTTTTCTTCTTCGTTTCCAGCCATGTTTTCATAAAGCCATTGAAAGTGCCCATCATATACCAGGCACTGTGCAGGAACTCATGTCCCTGCACTCAATGACTTCCCATTCTACTCTTTTAACTTCTGTCATTTTATATCCTTTTATATAAAACTACTTCGTGTATTGTAAAATAAGATGTGCTTTGATTTGACAGGTATGTTGAATTTTAACAGACTTTCTATTATTAAAAAATGTATTCTTATTGCTGATATACTCCGTCTGTCTAGAAACCTGCCTAGAAATTCCAGATTAGTGCTGTGCCACTGTTCTTACAAATCCTATAGCTACCACCATTAGTTCTAGAAGGTGTTAGGTCACAGATGTGGATGGATATTTGAAAAAGTTATTTAAAGAATTATAGGCAGTGTTCATTTCTAATTGTCCTGGGATGGATATATTGTAACTTGTTTTTTGCTGGTTTTCCTTAAGTATGTTCCTTTAATTATTATTAATTTTTTGGTTTCATATGAACATTGTTTTCTTATGTGTCTGTGAAAGGGATGCTCAATATATATGTTGATGTGGATTGTGTGTTTTCTTTTTTTCTACTTGTAGTTCTTCTCAAGGGCAGGAATTATGCAAGGTCATAGATCAAATTGAGTTGTCTGTTCTTTGCCTTTGGGAAGTTGGTGGTCTCCTTGAACATATTGTCAGATGTTGGATATGTAACTATTTTCTGTTTTTTTTTTACCGGGGTCCTTCTCCATCTGTCAGAATATCTGTGTGGGATGTCAGCAAGCCATTGAGGTCAACTGCCTCTGTCTAACATGGGAGTGTTTGTTGTGTGAGTAGAGTTGACTGCTTTGGGAAGTATGACTTTTGACTCTCCAGTGTTCTGTGTAGTGGAGGTGTGGATGATTCACAGTCCAGGATGGTGCAGTTGCTAAAATAGTAATCTGAAATAGTATTTATTGTGACTACCTCATGCTCCTCTGGCTCTTCACTCCCTAACCAATAAAATATTTTCAAAAACCACTCTTCTTCATTTCTGTGTTGCTCCTTTTTCTTGTGTCATTACATGTAACACCAGCTTTTTCTCTCAGGTTAGAGAGTAAGGGGGAGAGGAGACACAGGGCTGGGGCTGGGTCTAGGGCTGGGGCTGGGGTTAGGGGCAAGGGTTAGGGTTAGGGTTAGGGGTTAGGGCAGGGGTCCCCAAACTTTTTACACAGGGGGCCAGTTCACTGTCCCTCAGACCGTTGGAGGGCCAGACTATAAAAAAAACTATAAAAAAATCCCTATGCACACTGCACATATTTTATTTTAAAGTAAAAAAACAAAATGGTAACAAATACAATATTTAAAATAAAGAACAAGTAAATTTAAATCAACAAACTGACCAGTATTTCAATGGGAACTATGGGCCTGCTTTTTGCTAATGAGATGGTCAATATGCTCCTCTCACTGACCACCAATGAAAGGGGTGCCCCTTCCGGAAGTGCAGCGGGGGCCGGATGAATGGCCTCACGGGGTCGCATGCAGCCCTCGGGCTGTAGTTTGGGGACCCCTGGTTTAGGGTTAGGGTGTCAGGTTAGGGTTAGGGTGTCTGGTTAGGATTAGGGTTAGGGTTAGGGTGTCGGGTTAGGGTTAGGGTTAGGGTCAAGGTCAGGGTCAGGGTGTCAGGTTAGGGTTAGCTTCTTGACCACTTTGTAATGTGTAGTGTAGTGACAATAAGTGTACTCACATTGCTGTGAATCAACCACTATCCCTCCCTCTTCAGAACTCCATCTTCCCACATGGAAACTCAGTGCCCACAAAACGTGAATGCCCGTTTCCCCTCTCTTGGCCCCCAGCACCCACCAGCCTATGCTCTGTTTCTGTGAACGTTGCCACCCTGTTCACCTCCCAGAACTGCAGCCACACAGGACGTTTCCTTGTCATCATTTCCTCGAGGTTCCTCCGTGTGTCAGAATGTCCTTCCCTCTTGAGGCTGAATGACACTCCCCTGTTTATGTGGACTACTCATCTGTATATTTTGTCCACTCATCTGTCGATGGACACTTGGGTTGTGTCCACCATTGGCCACTGTGAGTAACACTGCTATGCACATGGGTGTCCAAATATCTGTCCGAGTCCCCACCTTTTTAATTCTTTTGGGTATAAAAGCTATTTTTTTGTATTTTTCTGAAGATGGAAACAGGGACAGTCAGACAGACTCCCGCATGCGCCCAACCGGGATCCACCCTGCACGCCCACCAGGGGGCGATGTTCTGCCCCTCTGGGGCATTGCTATGTTGCGACCAGCGCCACTCTAGCGCCTGAGGCAGAGGCCACAGAGCCATCCCCAGTGCCCGGGCCATCTTTGCTTCAATGGAGCCTTGGCTGCAGGAGGGGAAGAGAGAGACAGAGAGGAAGGAGAGGGGGAGGGATGGAGAAGCAGATGGGCGCTTCTCCTGTGTGCCCTGGCCAGGAATCGAACCCGGGACTTCCACATGCCAGGCTGACACTCTACCACTGAGCCAACCAGCCGGGGCTGAATAATGCAGCTTTGAACACCCATGTAACATGTTATGTGGACATATGTCTATCACTCTCTTAGGTGTGTACCTAGGAGTAGAATTGCTGAGCCATATGGTGTTTCTCTGTTTATCTCTTTGAGAATATTCTATAAAAATGTTTTCCACAGTGGCCAGAACTGTTTGCATTCCTACCAGCAATAATTGTGGATGTTACCTTCACAATATCCCCATCAACACTTGTTCTGTTCCCATTTTTGTTACTGTAGCCATCCTCCTGGGTGTGAAGCCCTATGTCTCTGTGGCTGTGGTCTGCATTTCCCGATGACTAATGATGCGGAATGTCTCTCCTTGTGTTTATTAGACATAAGTCTTCTTTGGAGAAATGTCTATTCAAGCCTTTGGCCCATTTTAACGTTGGCTTGTTTGTTCATATTTAATTGTAAAAGTTCTTTAAATAATCTGTATACTAGGTCATTATCAGAAAAGTGATTTGCACGTTATTTTCTGTCATTCTGTGGGTTGTATGGAAGGGGTATTGTCTAAGAGTGGCCCCTGTCTAAGCCCCAAACAGGCTGGTGTCCATCGTGTTCCATGTCCATCCTGGGTGCGGTTGGAAGCTGGGTCTTTGGCTGGTTGAGATAGGAATGGAATAAACACCTTCTGGTAGTTTCTATCTCTGACCTGTGACTTGTCAGAATCCGGGGGCCTGGGATGCGGTCTTTAGCATTGTCGGGGAGGCCACACAGTCCTGCAGCAGTTTCTGAGGTGGGTTCATTTGTGCAGACTTCACTTTGCAGAGAGCTGTCGCTCCTGAGGTTGTCTCTGCAGTGACAGAGTAGACAGGTGGCTTCCCCTGTGGACACTACAGGCCCTCTGTGTCTGTGACGAGGACAGCTCCTCTTGCTCAGTTGCATGCTCAGCACCTCCGGGCATTAGGGCTTCCCCCTGAACTCAGATGGAGATTTAGGGGTGGCAGATTTAGGGGTGGGGAGTGAAGAAAGAGGGAGAGCTCTCTCGGATCCAGTCTGCAGTGTCGATCGGGGAAGGTGACACTGGATGACCAGGATGACTCCTGCTCCAGGGAACTGGACTTGGAGGGAGGAAGCCTGGGAGCCCTGCCCTGCCGTCGGGTCAGTGCTGAGGGCTGACTGATCCCACTGTCAGGGTGCTTCGGTGCTGGGGTGGCTCAGCAAACACAAGCACACACACACACACACACACACGCGCGCGCGCGCACACACACACACACACACACACACATACTGCCTCCAGGAAGAGCTGCCTGTTCCCACTTCCCACTTCTCTGTGCAGTGCTGAGCCCCGCTGGGCCAGGGGCTGCAAGCCTGTGGTTCATTCCACCTCCCTCGGGTCTTGGCAGCTTAATTGCTTTTAAAAACAAAAGCCAGCTCCGTGCCAACAGTGTGCTGAGTAAAATACTTTAAAATCTCAGATAAGACCTGAGGTTTATTATGTAATTAAAGCATCTGAATGATTTGCTAGTTCAAATCATACTCATCTCTGTCAGACTGAACTTGGTTTATGTCATCAATTTTAAAACTTTAAAAGAACAAAACTGAATGGTCCATGGGTCATCCTTTTTTTAATTTTATTTATTTATTTATTTATTTTTTTTAGAGGAACAGATAGAAAGGGAGAGAGAAGAGAAACATCAATTCTTTGTTGTGGCACCTTAGTTGTTCATTGACTGTGTTCTCATATGTGCCTTGACTGGGGAGCTCCAGCAGAGCAAGTAACCCCTTGCTGAAGCCACCGACCTTGGGCTCAAGCCAATAATCTTGGGTTCAAGCCAGCAACTTTGAACTTAAAGCCAGCAACCTTGGGGCTCAAGCCAGCAACCTTGGGGCTCAAGCCAGCAACCTTGGGCTTCAAGCCAGCGACCTTTGGGCTCAAGCCAGTTACCATGGGGTCATGTCTATGATCCCATGCTCAAACCAGTGACCCCAAGCTCAAGCTGGTGAGCCCACACTTAGGCTAAATGATCCCTTTTTCAACCAGGCAACCTTGGGGTTTTGAACTTGAGTCCAGCATTCCAGGCTGATGCTCTATCCACTGCACCACCCCCTGGTCAAGCCCATGGGTCACCCACCTACTTTCCTCTTCAGTCCCTGGGCTGAGGACCATCTGGCATAGGAACAGGGTAGGAATGGAACTGTGTACAAATTCTGCTGCACAGATGTCACATTTCCAAGTGGTTTTTTTTTTAATTTTTATTCATTTTTGTAGAGAGGAGAGGGAGAGACAGGGAGAAATAGGAGAGACAGAGAGAGAAGGAGGGAGGAGGAGGTAGAAGCATCAACTCCCATATGTGCCTTGACCAGGCAAGCCAGGGTTTCGAACCGGCGACCTCAGCATTTCTAGGTCGATGCTTTATCCACTGCACCACCACAGGTCAGGCCCAAGTGGCTTTTTAGCAGGCATAGTGACAGTCAAATAGGCAGGGCACTATGTTGGGGAACATCAGCCTACTTTAAGGGAAGTGCATTCAATCTATGACCCAGGGTCCATCCTTACAATGGCCCTGACCCCCAACTCTTTATCTCATTGGAGCCATCCATGTCTGAGAAGAGCTTTGGTCCAAATGGTTATGTCCTATTTCATTAGTTTCTTTCTTCCTTTCCAAGGTGAATTAAGAGGAGTGAAGGTCTAATTGCCATTGGTTCAACCACTTACTTAATAAGCCACACTATTTTTCTGACTCAGTATTGCTAATCAGTAAACAGTTATCACCGAATCCTCAATAGGCTAAAAAGGCAATTTTCCAGGGGAGGAAATTAAAAAAAAAGAGTATATGGTATTAAAAAATTCCAACACACAGGCAGACACCTTATTAGACATCTCTAACTTCTCAACCCCATAGTTAGATGATCACAAACAGAGCCTTATGTTGTGTTGTAGCTGTAATATATAAAGAGTGCTTACAAATTACTAAGAAATATAAAAGCACCCCACCAGAAAAATAGGCAAAAAGCCTGAAAAGGCAATTCATAGAGAAAATATATAAATAACCTATAAACAAAAAATATTTTATCTTTGTAGTAATCAAAGAAAATATGAGTTAAAACAAGGGAAATATGGTAGCAAGACAGCAAGCAGATGTTCTAGGGGTTGCACAGCCAATTCCAGGCTGTGTATGGTGGTCTGCACTTGGGACCATTATGTGATCTGGGGGAAGAGCAGGGATGTGGATGTAGGAAGGCCTGGCTCCCAGGACTGTCTCCCCCGTTACTATCTGGGGACCTTGTGAGGAAAGTTTCCCTCACTGTTGTGAGCACTTGATGGGAGGGAGTGAACACCTCTGGTGCCGCGGGGCAGAGAGTGGTTGACATGGAAGTTCAGGTTTTCCTTCTTCCCTCTTCTAACCGGTCTGCTGCAAGTGTAGGTTCTCACCACAGTCTTAGGAAGTGGTCCATTTGCCCTCTGGGAAAGTTCCAGCCCAGAGTAACTGGTGGAGACCTGCCTCTGGGTCTTTGAGGAAGTTGTAAGTGGCTGAGGCTCAGGAGCACCCAGAACTTGAAAACAGTAGAGTCCAGGGTTACACTCGGGCTGGCAAGAGTGCCTGCTATTCAATGGACAGAAATGAAAACTCTCCTGAGTCTTGACCTCCACTGGTACATTTCCATTCTTCCTTCTTCTCAACAACATTCTCTTCCAATCCAAAGAAACAGCACTCGCTAACCACCATCTAGGTTTTGCGATACCCTGAGATGCATCGGCTTTTCTGTGGCTCCCATGTGCATGCAGGTGTGTTCTTGGGGTCACAGCCATTTACGTTCCCACACATCTTAGCTTTCTCTGGAGCCTGGCCTGGCACACCTGACTCTACCTGCCCACTTCCGTGGAATCCCACCTCAGGGTCTCCTTCCCACAAACCTGAAAGTGGAAGCCAGGACAAGTTCAGAGAGGTCCAGGCAGAAGGTAGTGCATTTGCCAAAACTTGTGGAGTAAACTCTGGGGGCTCAGGTTAGTTCTGGAGATCAGACCTGACCCACGTGCCACGTTACCTGGACTGGGAAGAGGACATTTCTGTGCGAAGCTGGGTGGTGGGAGGAAGACCAGGTGACCACAAGTATTGCAGTTGGCACAAAGGACTTATGACCTGGGGACCCTGTTCTGGGAGAGCCCAGGGCAGTGTCTTAGAGCTGGGATCTGAGTTCCAATGGGGCCCCTTCCTGCCTGGTCAGGGAACCTCTTTCTCAGTCTCTGTTTCTGCCCATGAACGATGGGAGAAATAGCATCTGCTCCAGAGGTTTGGGTGAGGTTCATGTGCAGGAAGTTTTTATATGAACAAATCCTTTATGAGGATGTTTAAAGGTTTCAGGATTCTGATCGGTGTCTGACCACGGTGCCTAAAATGTCAACACTGCCAACAACTAATTCTTGACGTTCAGCGTCTTGGAACCCCATCCCATGTGACGTCTATACACAGAATTCTATTAACCCTTTGAGTAGTATGAACATTAATTCCGTCCTCACTCAAAGGGTTATCAAAAAATTCACTACTCAAAGGGTTCAATGGTCTCACAAAGGTGCTCCACTTGCTTGAATGGAAGACTTAAAAAAAAAGAACTCAGGAAATTAGTATTTTTTCAAACATTGCTCAGAATAGTTCAGAGAGTTCACACTATCGACCTCCAAGTACAAGCACTAATTATGTTTTACTCCATGAATGTGACATTGTATTCCATCTGTGGCTCCCAAATCGGGCTCCGCCCCCTTCCCTTAAGTCTGCCCTGTTCCCACACAGGTAGGAGCTGCAGTGGCCCTAGGGGTCAGCAGTACTTGGGAGCCTGTGGCTTCACTCCCCACAGGCTGCCCTGCATTTAGCTGTTGGCAGGGGCAGGTAACGTAACCCAGAGTGCACCTGAGGCTTGCAGTGATTGACAGGAGGTGAAGCTCACACCCTTTCTGACGAGGCCTGTTTGGAAGATGTTCCCTGGCCCAGCACCTACTGTTCTGTTTGAACGTTTTGGCTACCTTGATGGTTGTTCCCCCTCTTTCCCTACCTGAGCCCTTCCTCCCGCTATGGTTGTCCTGGGACAGCCCCTCCTGGGCAGCCTCCGAGTGTGGGCTTTGCCTGAGACTGTTGTTGTCCAGGAGACCTGGATTACACCTGTATTCTAGTGGCAGGACAGGGGCTTTAGTGACCTCTGTGTGACATTGGAGAGCGATAGGCAGTCACAGGCTCCTGTTCAGAACTGGTCTGGTGTGGCTTTGCTGGGGATAGGCAGCTGGTCTCTGTGGTGCAGGACTAGTCCCGCTTCTCTGCTGGGGGCTCAGCACCTCAAACATGGAGAAGGGCAGTACTAGGCTGATAGGACGAATGAATGTGTGAGTGTGCCACCATGAACCTCGTTAAATCAAGAGCATATAATTTTAGTCAACTTTGTTTTCTGTTGTGTGTCCTTAGCAAAATGTTGAATAATTGGTTAAAAGCAGGAGAAAAGTCTCCCCCGCCTGACCAAGTAGTGTCACAGTGGATAGAGCATCAGGCTGGGATGCGGAGGAGCCAGGTTTGAAACCCTGAGGTTGCAGGCTTGAGCACGGGATCACCAGCTTGAGCGTGGGGTCGCTGGCTTGAAGCCCAAGGTCGCTGGCTTGAGCAAGAGGTCACTCGCTCTGCTGTAAGTCCCCGGTCAAGGCACATATGAGAAAGCAATCAGTGAACAACTAAGGCATAGCAATGAAGAATTGATGCTTCTCATCTCTCTCCTTTTCTGTCTGTCTGTCCCTATCTGTCCCTCTCTCTGTCTCTGTCAAAAAAAGTCTCCCTGGGGGATGGCTTTTTCCCTTCTTTCATCATGCAAAGTTCCATGCTTTCTTGATTTCTCCTCGTGGCTCTTTAACACATTTCCTTCTTCCTAAGAGCAGCCTGTCCTCATCGTATTGTTACTTTTATTGACCTCTGTGGCACTGACATCTTTGTTTCCAGTAGAAGTTGAAGTTTTGCAGCCACATTTGGTGGCTCCATCTGTCTCATTCTGGTACCTGGGAAGTCAGATTTGAGTTTGTTACTTCTGTCATGGCTTTCCAGTGTGTCACTCACTCTCGTTTCTGGAGAATGTGAACCTGGAAACGGAACTGAGGGGCTGGGTGGGGTCCCCGTCACCTCACACGTGGCCATCAAGATGTTCTGTTCAGTTTGTTTCATCATCTTCAGTCCGTGTTTGCTTCAGCTGTTCTTCACCCTCCCTCTGCTTTCTCATGGGACCATGTCAGTGACATTGCCCCTGCGTCCCCTCATCCAAAAGAGGTCACTGTCCCCACCTCCTTCGGTCCAGGTACAGCCTCGCCACCACTGAGCACCTGGGGGCATCAAAATGTGTTCAGTCGGTTCTGTGTCTCTTGATCATGAATGTAACAAAACACTAAACTAAAATACAAATTGTTGATGCAAATTAAAAATAAAAGAATATGGGAAGAGGAAGAACTCTCCTGAAACCCCTTCTCAGGTTGACTTCATTCCTGTCAGAAGCACGTCACCGTCGAAAGTACGTCTCAGTTCCATGTGCCCTTTTTTTCCGACACTTTGCAGACGTCACTGCGTATTTCTCTCTGTTACTTGCACATCGAGCACTTTTTAGTGTCATCATATATCCTTTGCAAGCAGCATTTTATGTATTTTGTATAATACGTTGCCAAGGAGAAATACCATAATTTATTTAAGCACCCTTCTGTCATTGGACATGTAGATTGCTTCTGGGTTTGTTTGTTTTTTTGTCATTATAAATAGACAACTTAATGCAGAAAGCTTTCTCTTGAATTTAAAATCATTTCCTTGGCATCCTTCACCAGAAATCCAATTACTGGGACAAATAAGAGGTGGAAACCACAAGTGTATCTGCTTTTGCTACATATTACCCTTTTTTTTTTTCAAAACAGTTGAATCAATTTGCAACCTCAGGAGGTGTCCATCGGCATATTCATTCCACAGTTCTAGAGGAGAAAAATGATGTTTTCCCTTAGTTTGTGTTGTGATCATTATGAAGGAGGGTGAAGACTTTTCAGGTGTTTGTGTACAAACTGTGTCTTCTCTTGAAAGTTGCCATTTTTCTTTCTGTTCTTGGAGGTCTCTATGTTGCTGCTCTCAGGCTAATGAATGCTCCATGTGACACTGCCATCGCTAAGGGGTTTGTGGTACAAGATCATGAGGAAGATGCTCCCATCTTCCCTGCTTTGCACCTGGCTCTGTGTGTGCGTGTGCACACGTGTGAGGGGCACATGTGTGTGTACCCTTCTTGTCCTTTCCTGTCCACTCCCAAGTCCCCTTTGTCTTCTTCCCTCCTGCTTGCCGTAGTGTGGACCTAACATGCATTTTTAACTATGTGCTAAATTTATTAAAGTTGTTATTTCTGTGTATGTATATATACAGTATTTCATATAACAGCTCTATTGAAATACAGTTCACATACTATAAAATCAAGTCTGTTAACGTGCTCTTGTATATTTTTATATTTTTATAAATACATGAAGCCATTTGCATTCCTTCCACCCAAAGCTCTGCATTAAGCTCAGTAAACTTCGTAGCGCAGGCTCCCTGGACCTCAGAAGGAAAAAGTTTCCACCACCGTGTTAGACTGACAGATTTCTTGATTTTTCTAGGCCTCTCTCTCTTTATTGTTTTGAATAAAGAATTCTCCCTGCATGTTTTAAATATGGTAAAATATTAATAAATATGGTTAATAACTTCCCTTATGGCCAAAGAAAACTCAGGTTTTCAAAAGTAATAAATGAGAGGTTTTTAAAATTCTGTTAAGATTTGAAATATATATATATATATATATATATATATATATATATATAGAGAGAGAGAGAGAGAGAGAGAGAGAGAGAGAACATCAATTTGTTGTTCCACTTCTTCATGCATTCATTGCTTGACTCTTGTGTGTGCCCTCACCAGGGATTGAACCCACAACCTTGTCATATGAGGACAGCACCTCTCATCAACTGAGCTACCCAGCCAGGGCCTTAGATGAGAGTTTTTAATCTAATAGATCCAATTCTACCTTTCCTCTCCATTGTAAATTCTCCTTGCCAGAATTTTTACTGCTTAATTCAAAATGCCCAGGTCCTGGTCGGGTAGCTCAGTTGGTTAGAGCATCATCTTGATACACCAAGGTTGCAGGTTCGATCCCTGGTCAGGGCACATGCAAGCAGCAACCAGTGAATGCATAAGTAGGTGGAACAACAGGTCAGTATTTCTCTCTCTCTCTCCCTCCCTCTCTCTCTCTAAAAAAATCAATCAATAAACATTTTTTATTAAGATGCCAGGAAATGAAGCACGTCCTTGCTGGTGGTACTTTCGTATTGGCAAATTTATCCTTAATTCTGTTCTTTCTTTGAATAATAAGAATAATCCTGCTTGTTCATTACAAACTCAGTTCATCTAGGGGAGACACCACACTAAGATGGAGGATGATGAGAAAGCCATTCTTGGTGGCCCTGCAGGCCTCCCTGAGGACAGTCCCCTGCCTGTCACAACCACAGTTGCTGGGCTTTGCTGGTGACTTGAGCAGAGTCTTGTGGTGCCATCCCCAAGTGTGTAAGCAAAGGATTTGCTGTACTTTCTTGTACAGTCTCAGGAATCTGAGGAGAGAAGCCAAAGAATTTGGATTTAAATCCCTTTTAAGACCTCCTCCTCCTGGAAAATAAGGAAAGAAGGTTACTAGTTGGGTTTTCGCAGGGAGACATGAGCAGACATGCCACCCACGTGTCTTGACCAGAAAACAAGTTACTCTTGTTAAACACTAGGCTTCAAGCAGACCGGCCTTCTGAAGGTCACCAGCCCCCGACAGTGGCTCTGCGGAGTGGCCCGGGGTCTCGAGGGGGTCGGGGCAGTCGGCGAGGTGCTCCCCACTGCCTCTCTCTGGTTTTCCACTCAGTGTCTCAGCTCCCCGGACTGAGTGTGGGCACTGGGGCTGGTGGGAGAGGAGGGCGCCAGCTGGGGGTCTGGTCCCTGAGTGTGCTGGGCATTCCTGGTGACAGGGGCAGTGGCTGGGCAGGAGGAGACCTCCCCCCAAGACCAGAGCCCAGTGGTGTCCTGTTCCTGGGCCTCCACTTCCATCTGTTCCGTGACTCTGGAGGCTGATCTTTCTGTTTCAGTGGGGGCTGTGAGCTGGGGAAGGTATGGAATGATATGCTTGTTAGATTTTATTTCACACTAGATAGCCGCTCCTGCATGCCGGTCACCACACTAAGTGCTTAGCCGTCTTTAAATCACTTCATCCCCGAACCACACTCTGGGGTAAAGGGTGTTGTGGTCATCCCCATGCCCAGACGAGGGAGCTGAGGTGCAGAGAGAGTAAGTGTCCCCTGGGGTGCAGAGCCAGGACTCCAGCCCTGACCCTGTCCCTGCAGGGAGGGCTCAGCCCTGCTCACCTCTCTGACCCCGGCTGCTGTGATCACAGGCTCAGCACGCTGTAATGGCTCATGTTTGCAGACACCCCACACGCCCACCAGTCGGGGATGGCGAGGGAACCACGCCTGCTGTAATGCAGGGACGGAAGGTCACCGACATGCGTTGTGTTCCTCAGTCTCACTAGTGATTACAGAAATGCCTCTTTTTCAAAACAACTTATTGGGGTAATGCTGATTATACAGGTTTCAGGCGCCCAAGTCTGCAGCACATCTCTGTACACTGTGTTGTGTGCTCACCCCCAAGTCAAGGCTTCATCTATCACCATTCGTCCCCCTCACACACATCCCCCACTTCTAGAAATCACCATGCTGTTGTCTGTGTCTATGAGGGAATTTTTATCTTTTTTTGCTCTTTCCCTCCACCTCCCTCACCCAAGCCCCCCTCACAGCTGTCGGCCTGCTCTCTGTGTATGAGTCAGTCTGTCTCTATTTTACTTGTTAGTTTATTTTGTTCATTAGATTCCACATATAAGTGAGATCTCTTATCTCACTTAGCATAATGCTCTCCAGGTCCATTCATGCTTCTGCAAAAAGTGACTTCCTTTTCTTCTTCATGACTGCATAGTATTCCATTGTATAAATGTCCAAGATGCATGGTTAATTGTAAAAACGAGGTGCAGGATACCAGGTCTCCGAATAAAGGGGACAGGGCTGGGTGTATGTTCATTCTTGCTTGGATAAGAATTTACCTCTGGAAGGATTCATGACAGATGGGTCACTGTGTTGCCTGTGGGGAGAGAGACAGTGGCCAGGCTGGGGCTGGTGGTCGACGACCACTGTGCTCTGTGTAGGCTTGGATTTTGTATTATTGTGTATTCAGAGCTATGAAGCCAAAGCTCTGAGTATACAGCTTTTTTTTTCCCCCCAAAGCTGGAAACAGGAGGCAGTCAGACAAACTCCCGCATGCACCCGACAGGGATCCACCTGGCATGCCCACCAGGGGGCGATGCTCTGCCCATCTTGGGGCGTCACTCTGCCGCAATCAGAGCCATTCTAGTGCCTGAGGCAGAGGCCACAGAGCCATCCTCATCGCCCGGGCAAACTTTGCTCCAGTGGAGCCTTGGCTGTGGGAGGGGAAGAGAGAGACAGAGAGGAAGGAGAGGGGGAGGGGTGGAGAAGCAGATGAGCGCTTCCCCTGTGTGCCTGACCGGGAATTGAACCCGGGACTCCTACACGCCAGGCTGACGCTTTATCACTGAGCCAACCGGCCAGGGCCAGTATACAGCTTTTTAATGTTTTTGTTTCTTGACCATACAACCTCTTTGTTTATAGCTTTTCAAAATTAAACTTTTATTTGCTAAAAAATTCTCCTGAAAGGAAATATATACCATGGGGTTTTTTAAACAAAAATTAAGTCTGTCTTCTACTCCTGCAGCTTCGCCTCCCCTCCAGCCTCCTCTCTCCTTCTGGTTTCTTGACATTCAGCTTCCCTGGTTTTACTGAGAGGTGACTGGCATAGGGCGCTGACTGTGGGTAAGGTGCACAGTGTGATGTCTTTTGTGTCCTGTGGGATGATCAGCACAGTAGCTTAGCTGCATCCATCATCTCTGATAGACACACACAGAGAAAAAGAAAAAATTCCCCTTGTGTGGAGAACGCTTATGAGCTGCAATTTCAGTTTTTTGGGGTTCTTTCCTCCTTCTCCCTCCACATGGCTGCGTGGTGACCCCAGGCCTAGAGCCGCCCCTCTGTCTTGCCCACCAAAACTGCTTCTGACAGTAAGAGTCTAGTCTCAGTGCCCAGGTCCCTGCTGGGGGTGTTCGGCGACATCACGCAGGTCTGAAATAAGTCCCGATGCAGACCATCACTGCAGAGCCCTTGGTCCTGCCGTGCAGTCCCTGTGCCCCCTCTCTAATGACAACAGTCACTCAGGGCCTCAGATGCCCAGATCCGGTGCTGGGGTTGAATGTGGGTCTGCCGCATCTGGGGGTTGAAGACGGCCAGCTTGCTAGGGCCTGTGTCTGCACCGAGCCCCTGACCTGCTGCTGGTGTTGCCCTCCCTACTCACGTGGGGACATGTTGGGGAAATGGCCACCAAGTGTCTGAGTGGCTGTATCCTAGGAGCTGGCTAGCTTAGGAGTGGTGCTTCAAAGTCAGGGACACACGTCCCCCAGAGCTGGCCTGGCCGGGAGAGACCTGGGGGGTTGCTGCAGGCATTCAGGGCCTAGCTCTTGGGTTGGCCAGGGTGATGGCTCAAAGAAAGGAACACTGCTCGGGGCCATGTGCCCCAGGCCTGCCCACTGAGTCAGGTACTCCGGGAGAGAAGGGAGGCTGTTGTCCCCAGTGATGGGTTGGGACCCTTGGGGAGGCTGCGGGAAGACCCTGGGGCAGAGAGCATGGGCAGCAGGCACATCCCTGGCCCTGGTGGCTCGGAAGTGAAGGAGGGGCCACAGAGCCCTACTATGTGCAGGCCGGGGGCTTGGGAGCCGGAGCTGGGCAGCAGCTGGCACCTCCATGAGGGGCCGGAGTTCGAGAGCTTCCCCAGGGAGGGCTCTTGACTCCGGGTCGGTGCCTTCCAGGGAAGCTGAAGGAGTGGAGCCTCACCCTGTATGGCACGGCGCAGCACCCCTACACCACCTTCAGCTCCCACCAGTCCCGCTCCCGGATGCTGGAGCTCTCCACCCCGGAGCTGGAGCCGCCCAGGGCCGCTCTGTCACCGTCCCCGGCCGAGGTTCCTGAGGACGAAGAGGACTACACAGGTAATGAGCCCGGTTCCTGAGGACACGGCAGCCTCCGAGAGGTCTGGCTGTGCGCTGTGGCCCTGAGCGTGTGGGCTGCTCCCGGCTGAGGTGGGGTTAGGGTCGTGTGTCTCCTCTCGTGCTGGGTGTCGTAATAAGGATGCTAATTTGCACTCACACAGCTCCCTCCTCCCACGGCTCTCCTAGTACTTTACAAACCAGTAAGTACACTTCAGAGCAGTAAGTACCTCCCCTCCCAGGCCGGACAGCGAGGTTCTGTATGCCCAACCAGAAACAGGGCTCCTCCAGGCTCCCATCTCACGGCAGCGTCCTGACTCGCTCTCACGCCCACCCACGCAGGTCCTTGTCAGCAGGATGTGGGAAGGACCAGGGTCCTAAGGAGGACAGGATGGCTGGGTGGACAGAGCGGGCATGCAGGTCCTGCCCGGCCCCACGGGCTGCGACAGAGACCCAGGGCTGGGTCTCCAGACCTCATGTGAGTAGATTCTAACACTACACGAAGGGGCTCGGACTCTGCCAGGCAGTAAAGATGCTCAGTGAAGTCATGACTAGTGGCCTGGCTCTCGCCACAGAGCCAGCAGCAGGGGAGGGTCTCAGACGCTGCCCACCCCCATGAGCACTGGGTGGGAGAAGCTGTTCTTCCCCTCAGAGACTCCCAGGGCAGCTAGGAGTGAGAGAGGGGCGTTTCTGGTTGGGCCTCTCTTCCCTGGCTGACTGCTGGCTCTGTGCTGAGTGGTGAGCGGTCTCTGAGACTGCAGGTGCCCGCGCTGCCACGTGCTGCCTGATGAGTGATGGGTGGTCTCTGAGACTGCGGGTGTCCGCGCTGCCACGTGCTCCATGCTGAGTGGTGGGCGGTCTCTGAGACTGCGGGTGCCCACGCTGCCACGTGCTCCGTGCTGAGTGGTGGGCGGTCTCTGAGACTGCGGGTGCCCGCGCTGCCACGTGCTCCATGCTGAGTGGTGGGCGGTCTCTGAGACTGCGGGTGCCCGTGCTGCCACGTGCTCCATGCTGAGTGGTGGGCGGTCTCTGAGACTGCGGGTGCCCGTGCTGCCACGTGCTGCCTGATGAGTGGTGGGCGGTCTCTGAGACTGCGGGTGCCCGTGCTGCCACGTGCTCCATGCTGAGTGGTGGGCGGTCTCTGAGACTGCGGGTGCCGCGCTGCCATGTGCTCCGTGCTGAGTGGTGGGCGGTCTCTGAGACTGCGGTGCCCGCGCTGCCACGTGCTCCGTGCTGAGTGGTGGGTGGTCTCTGAGACTGCGGTGCCCGCGCTGCCACGTGCTGCTGATGAGTGGTGGCCAGTCTCTGAGACTGCGGGTGCCCGCGCTGCCACGTGCTGAGTGGTGGGCGGTCTCTGAGACTGCGTTGCCCGCGCTGCCACGTGCTCCATGCTGAGTGGTGGGCGGTCTCTGAGACTGCGGGTGCCCGCGCTGCCACGTGCTGCCTGATGAGTGGTGGGCGGTCTCTGAGACTGCGGGTGCCCGCGCTGCCACGTGCTGCCTGATGAGTGGTGGGCGGTCTCTGAGACTGCGGGTGCCCGCGCTGCCACGTGCTCCATGCTGAGTGGTGGGCGGTCTCTGAGACTGCGGGTGCCCGCGCTGCCACGTGCTCCGTGCTGAGTGGTGGGCGGTCTCTGAGACTGCAGGTGCCCGGGCTGCCACGTGCTGCCTGATGAGTGATGGGAGGTCTCTGAGACTGCGGGTGCCTGCTCTGCCACGTGCCATCTCACAGCTCAGGAGTGGGTGGCACAGCGGAGCATTTCACCCATGCATATCAGGCATAAATTATGGTTGATTCTGTTTTAAATTTCTTCTGCCTTTGCTATAAAATGGACCATTGAATTACATATGAACTAATCTGCTGTTTCCCCACTGTGATTTATAAGCCTTGGCGAGATTCCATAATTGTTAATAAATGACTGATATTTTAATGGTAAAATCTGCCGCTGATGCTTAGCTGACCTGTCCTGGAATCTCCGTATGATATGGGTCTGCAGCCAGGACCCTGAGCCTCTCCTGAGTGCCCCCGCAGATAGAGGGGGGCTCTGTGGTGTTCAGATGGGTCCTGAGGCTCAGGGTGTCCCCTGCATTCTCAGGGCAAGTGGGACAGGCGAGCCAGTAACAGGCAGAAGAGCCAGAGAGGATGGTGTGGACGGAGGGAAAGGGGGAGAGGGCTTTGAGGAAGAAGAAGAGGGAAGAGGAGGAGGAGGAGGAAGGGCGGAGGAAGAAGGGGGTAATCAGGGAGAATGAAGCAGCCAGGTAGATCCAATGCCCAGTAAGAAGCACGCAGGATGTGGTGTCTCTGGTGGCCCATGCCCCTGGCCGTCTCAGACAAGCCCAGGGAAAGAAGGGTCAAGGGTCATTGTGAAGTGGGCTGACGATGACTGACAACTCGTGCAGAGCTCAGCACCGAGACGGAGTGGGCTGCGGGGAGGTTTCTGGAACATGCGGAGAGCTGGTCCCTGGCTGTGAGGGGCTTAACCCCAGGTCCAGCAGCAGGGCACCTGGTGAGAGGGGAGCCCAGGCACCGTGAGGGTAACGGTCCCAGACGGTGGTGGGCATGACTCTGATAAGAGAATCAGGGCCACTGTGGGCATGTCAGGTGTCCCTGGTGGCAGGACAGCTGTGCTGGGAAGGGGCCTCCGTTGGGAACCAGGCAGAGGAGATGGAAGGCCGAGGTCTTTGTAGAGTCTGGGGTTCTGGAAGTAAATGGGGGTGTTGATATCCAACTTCGAGGGTGCTGCTAAGGGATGGGAGGACCTGGGAGTCCAGCAGGGAAGATTGGCAGTGGCCGCAGCGGGCGGGCTGAGATGCCGAGAACCCTCAGTGGCTTTGTGGTAGTCTGTGCACTTTTTCTGAATGGCGTGAAGGGCGAGGAACCCAGCGATACTTACAAACCATGTTCCTGAAGAGACTGTTCTGAGCAGTGGTGGCCAAGCCCCCGAGACCCCAGTTGCTTTGTAACCCTCATTCCTGAGTCGTTCATCCTGGGTTGGCCCTTCTGATGATCTCAGGGAGCATTTTCAAATCCGCCTGTCGAGGGAAGTCAGCGCTCAGCCAGGAGGTTCAGGACATGACCCGGGTCCCTCGTGTGTGGGGCCTCAGGCAGTGAGCCAGGGGGCTGTGGGTCTCTGGAAACGTCCCTCCAGTGGGAGAGGGGAAGGGAGATGAAAGGACCATGCCGCAGGGTGACCTGTGCTCACCCAAGGATGGGGCACAGCAAAGCACAGGCGTTCCTGACATCAGGAGGGGTGGACGAGGACAGCCAGCCAGGCGGGTTTAATTCAAAACGCTTCCCAAAGAGCTGTGTCTTGATGTTGGGCTTTTGGAGATAATTCAAGTAGAGATCCACATGAGAGAGGGTGCTCACAGGTGTCAGCTAAACATCCCTGCATGGGCAGAGGCTCACTGACCTTCCCAGGGGACTGGACATGGCCGGTCACCTGGACGCCCTGTCAGTGCTCTGCTGGTCATGCTGTTGGATGGACCCGGCCTTGCCTGGCCCCTCAGTGTCACTGATGCACCTCTCCCCTGCAGAGAGGCCCCAGGGGAGGGGAGAGGAGTCAGCACGTGGGGACCAGCAGCTGGAAACACTGCTCCAGGCCCTTCCCCAGGGCCATCCTGGGCTGGGACGTTCTAGAATATTCAGCGAGCGGAGGGAGGACACCTACATTTTCCCAGTTTCAGTCCACTGTTGTGACTGTTCTAGACCAGATCTTGCCCACATGACGTTTCCTTCTGGGCCAAGAAAGAGTGAGAAAATGGTCTCTCCCCTCCCTGTCCCCCCAGGTCGCCTTAAGATTGAGGCTGATAACTTTATCAAGTGAGACTGAAGTGTTACTCTCTGGGCTCAGCGAGAGGTCACTGCAGAAGGAGGCTGTGCGTCTGCAAGGCCACAGCTGGCTGGCGGGCTGAGAAGCCCAGAGCCTGGTAGCCATGTTCTTATGTTTTCAGCCGAAACAGTGCAAGGGGGCAGGATTCCTGAGGCGAACCCCATGCATGGACTGGGATGACTTGGACAAGAATCAAGTCAAATGGGAACTGTCTTCAAATAGCAAACAGCTGGGAGCCAGGGCCAGGCCGGGTTGGGAGCAGGGCTCAGTGACGTGTATCGAGCTTTGGGTCCCCGGTGGGCTGAGTACCAGGCAACGCCACTCCATTCCCACCCAGACCAGGAGGTGCAGTCCAGCTCGTCCCCAGGGATGAACTCTGCTTAAAAGGGGTTTACAGTGGGACCCACAGTGAAAACGTTAGAAATAACAGTTCAGGGAGGGACGTAAAATAAACCGGCTTGACACTGGGAAAGGCTGGAGGCCGCACAGAGGCAGGAAGAGGGCTTTAAGTAGCTCAGCAGAGACCATTGTGGGCACAGAGAAGGGGGACTTTTGTCTTGCCGTCTGTCCTGTGCAGGGCCAGTGGCCAGCAGATCACTTCCTCTTTGCTCTGAACTTACTCCCACCTCCCCCATGACTAAAACCTGATGGAAGTTTCTTTTGTTCTTTCTAAAGTGTCAAAAGCCTTCAGAATGGCCCATGGGGCCCTCCCAGCCGGCAGGCTTTCCTGAGCCGTGTCCTGGAGGAGGGGGAGAGGGATGGTCGGTGGGGCAGCCTCTCCCCCACTGTGTCAGCCTCGGCATGCTGTCACATGTGTCAGGCCAGGGGGAAGAGGCCACGTCTGGACATGCCTCTGGTGACTGGTGCTCATACTGGGCTCTCCCTGTGACATGAGAGGGAAGCCCCCAGAGGGTGAGGCTGCTGGTGTCCAGTGAGCTCCTGCTGTGTCCCCATCACTTTACAGCAATGCCTGGCCCCAGAGTTAACCAGAGGGAGACAGGGAGGGCCACAGGGAGGACGGCTGAAAGGGGCCCGCCACACCCTCGATCGCGGGCACGTGGACATCCAGCCTGGCCCCCCGCCCGTCTTTCCCGCTGTTTCCTGTGGGGTCAGCAGTGCTCCTGGCAGCGGCCCAAACGCCCTCAACACACCTGTGACGTTGCTTTGTCTTCCGGATGCAGATGTGACGGCTGGCTGGTCCAGCATCGTGGAACGCAGCCTCACCTGCCCCCACCAGCCTCTCTTCTGGCCTCGCACAGCATTCTTCTCACCACAGATCTGGGTTCCCACCTGCCGCTGCTGTTCTACCTAGAGGGTCAGACCCTCAGACACAGACCCTGAGCCGGGGCCACCATTCCCCTGTGGTCGTCCAGACCCCAGGCCCACCACTGTCTAGAGAACTTCTTCTGACCCCGATGCAGGGTCTTTGGGGACTGCACTGGACTCAGAAAGTGTCTCTATAGCTGAAAGGAAGCGCTTGTTTCTTTAAGGTGTGTGCCACCCAGAGTGTGGGGACAAGGGCTGTGACGGCCCCAACGCAGACCAGTGCTTGAACTGTGTCCACTTCAGCCTGGGCAGCACCAAGACCAGCAGGTATGGGCTGGGGCCTGTCTGCGTGTTGGGAGCCTGCAGGGCAGGCACCACACAGGGGCCTGTGTAGAGCTGTTCTCTCCCCCACAACTGGCACCTGCTAGGAATTCATGCGGTGCCCCAGAAAGGGAATCCCAGTGAGCTTCACCACTCTGAAATTTCATCAGTTTTAGTAGCTGGTTTGTCCTCATCACACAAGCAGTTTGTGTCCATGACAGGAACCAGGAGCTGTGTCATGGTGACCTTGGTGGTCATAAACTTCTCTATTTTGTTCCACTATAATGGATCATATTCAGCATTGTAAGGCTGACCACTGGGGAGCTGCAGACAGATGTTCTTTTAGGGCCAGAACTTCTCTAAACATCAGGGGGCTCCTGTGCCTGAGTGCCCAGGCAGAGGTGTGGGCATGCATGGGGGGCACACTCCCACCAGGGTGTAGGCAGGGTGTGGGCATGCATGGGGGGTACACTCCCACCAGGGTGTAGGCAGAGGTGTGGGCATGCATGGGGGCACACTCCCACCAGGGTGTAGGCAGGATGTGGGCATGCATGGGGGGAACACTCCCACCCGGGTGTAGGCAGGGGTGTGGGCATGCATGGGGGCACACTCCCACCAGGGTGTAGGCAGGATGTGGGCATGCATGGGGGCACACTCCCACCAGGGTGTAGGCAGGGGTATGGGCATGCATGGGGGGCACACTCCCACCAGGGTGTAGGCAGAGGTGTGGGCATGCATGGGGGGCACACTCCCACCAGGGTGTAGGCAGGGGTGTGGGCATGCATGGGGGGCACACTCCCACCCGGGTGTAGGCAGGGGTGTGGGCATGCATGGGGGGCACACTCCCACCAGGGTGTAGGCAGGGGTGGGCATGCATGGGGGCACACTCCCACCAGGGTGTAGGCAGAGGGGTGTGGGCATGCATGGGGGGCACACTCCCACCTGGGTGTAGGCAGGGGTGTGGGCATGCATGGGGGGCACACTCCCACCAGGGTGTAGGCATGGGTGTGGGCATGCATGGGGGGCACACTCCCACCCAGGTGTAGGCAGAGGTGTGGGCATGCATGGGGGCACACTCCCACCCAGGTGTAGGCAGGGGTGTGGGCATGCATGGGGGGCACACTCCCACCCGGGTGTAGGCAGAGGGGTGTGGGCATGCATGGGGGGCACACTCCCACCAGGGTGTAGGCAGGGGTGTGGCAGGTGCAGGCATGACTTCACCCCATCCTGGAGGTCACACAGCTGCTCCCCTGTGCTGGGCAGAGGCAGTCGTGCTGCAGACTGCTCACTGGCCAGGAGACCCCAGGCCAAAGGCAGGGGGGAGGGTTTGTTGGAGCTGAATCTTCTGAAATTCAAAATTTGCAGTCTTCACAGTAGCTCCACAGTCACATGGTGCTTCCCTAGGGCGATGTGTAAAGGGCAGGGTTCCCAGCCTCTGCCTTCCCAGGGATGGCTTTACCTTCGGCCTTCGACCCCTACCCCCCACCCCGGGCCTCTGTTTTCTGGGAGGGGGGGGCAGACGGGACAGCTACGGTCCCTGCAGCCTTCTGTTCTTCCCTGCTCGGCTCAACTGGCTGTGGCATTTGTGCTGCTGGGGTTGGGGAAGGGGGTGAACGACGTGTTGGCAGAGTGTTGCAAAGGCCCTCTCTGCTCCTGGTCCTCCAGGAAGTGCGTGAGCACGTGCCCCTTGGGCTACTTCAGGGACACAGCAGCCAGACGCTGTCGCCGGTGCCACAGGGGATGTGAGATGTGCACGGGCAGGGGTCCAACCCAGTGCCTGTCTTGCCGCCGCGGGTTCTACCACCATCAGGAGATGAACACCTGCGTGACCCTCTGTCCTGCCGGGTCTTATGCTCATGAAGGTAAATGCATGTTGCTGGGCATTGAAATGACGAGTCTACCCTTCCCTGGGCTGCGGTTCCCTCACCGGTGGGACTTTCCTGCCCTCTGCCCCCTGTGCACCCGTCCCTCTGAGAAAGAACTCTGACCAGGGAAGGGAGGGCGCAATGGTGACTCTATAGAGCCTTCAGACCGGGTGCTCCTGGCCAGTCTCACAGAGACGTGGTCAGAGCAGGTGCACTGATGCTGACATGAACCTGCTGGTTTGTGGAATCTCACTTCTGAAAGTCAACTTCTGTTACTGAGGACAGGCAGAGAGACAGCTCAGGCCAGAGGCTCTCGGGTCAGCAATGACTGACATCAGACATCAGGGACTTCAGACATCAAAACAGGAAGGCCTCCGGGGTGCCCTGCCGCCTGCCCTGCACTGTCTCCCCCTGCAGCCCTGGGTGTGTTGGCAGAGTGCTTGCACAGGCAGGTGGGGGTGGCGGATGGGTCGTCGGCTCCCACTTGTGGACTTGATGGTCGAAACTGGGTGAAGGGCCCTCTTAGGAAGACTTCCTGGGCTGCAGTGGGTGTGAGTGAAGACAGACAGTTTGCAGCCCCCCAGAAATGCGGTGCCGCCCGCTGGCTAAAGAGGCTAGTGTTTGTGGTGCACTCGGCACACAGTGACCACACCCCTCAGAGGGGCCATGAGGGGACATTGCTGAGAGGTGACAAAAGGCCCATGACTAATGATGACACAGGTGGGTCTTGAACTCAGAGCAGGGAAGCCAGGTGGGTAGCTCTGCCAGTCTCAGGAAGTGGGCAGAGGTGGGGGACTCAGGGGCCCAGGACATCACTCGGTGTTTCATCAACTCGGTTCCCCGGGAAGAGACAGAGAGAGCGTCTGGGTCAAGTGGATGGAGGGTCATTCCTAAACAAGGTGAAAGAAGCCACCGTTCTGCTGTGGTGATTATGCGTGTCTATGTCCACGGTCACTGAGTATTTAGTAAAGACCCCTGGAGGATGCTGGTGGGGGGCTCAGGGGCACCCTCAGGCTCCACCCTGTCATGTGTGCAAAGGCCCTGAGTCATCTCTGCTCAGTCAGCCAGGAACTGGCTTCTGTCCTGTTGAAGTTAGCAGAACCGAGCTTGTGTCCTCTGGACAGGGCCCCCCACGTTGTCTGTGGACTTTGGTTTATTGCAGAAAAAAGAGCTAAGACCCCTGACATCTGACACAGGGCTTGTGGTCCCGACATGGCTGCCTGATTCCTGCATCATCCGTCCTGGAGCTGACGCCCAGTGACGGCTGCTCTGTCAGCCCCGCTGGGGACAGGAGCCCCGTGGGCCCAGGTCTGACGTGTCGGCATTCTCCCACTTCCCTTCTCGTCTCTTCCTTCAGGTCAGAAAAAATGCCTGAAGTGCCACGCAAGCTGTAAGAGGTGCATGGGTGACGCGGAGAAGTGTACTGTCTGCCAGGAGGGGTTCAGGTGAGACACGGAGTTCTGCTCCTTCCTGTTTCTGTCACCTCTCTCTCTCGTTTCCACTCAACGATTTGCTGTGTTTTTGCAAATTCTCACAGAAAGGCAAATTTTCAGAAGCCTTTCAGGGTAAAGATGAAGAGTCTGTCCAAATCAGACTTGTTGTTGTCTCTCTTCTATCAAGCGCAACACACATCCTCTTTAAAAACATTGTACTGGGGTCACGATTTTTATCAGAATACTTTGAAATGTTTGTTTAGCCCATTCAATGCAGCCAAACTGCATTTACTGCAACCAAATGCTCATTACCTGTTCCTCCAAGTAACCGTTTGGAATGACGCCATGGACCCTCCCGCAGTCCGGAAACAGGCTCTGCGTGTTAAAGGGAAGTGTCCACCTGCCGTCCACACGCCTCCAGGAAAGTCTCTTGAAATCACATCTTTGTTTCCTCTGGTAAAACGGGGGCGTGGAGCCACCCTGCCTTGGGAAGATGAGATGGGATGAGCTGTGTTGGGCCATAAATGATTTGCCACAGGGTCAGCCTGCCGTGGCAGTGCGTCTGGGACCCAGGGCCTGCGTGTGTGGGGATGGGCAGCTGTGGATGTGGCAGGGGCAGCTTGGAGGGAGGCACTGGGGACAGACTGGGAAGGAAGCTCAGAAGAACTGACTGGGGTCACACAAAGGAGACAGAGTTGGGGGGAAGGTTGATGAGAACAGTGCTTCTCACCCCACGGAGTGCCCCTGAGTCACTGAGGCTGTTGTGAAAACGCAGATTCTGACCAGGCATCTCTGACTGGAGCCCGGGACTCTGCATTTCTGGCAGGCCCCCAGGGAGGAGGAGGATGCTGTGCCAGGCTGTGCCAGGCCCAGGCCCTCCCTGCCGGCCTCCCTGTCATCCAGGCTGAGGGCACCGGCAGAGGGGTTTCTTGGTGGAGGGTGTGAGGAGGAGCTGCACACCCATGTCTGGTTTCCACAGCGCCTCTGACGTGGGCGTCAACATCACTCCTGTTTCTGCCGGGAGAGGAAGTTGCCTCAGGGAGCACGTAGCTGCTGCAGCAGCATTCGTGGGTCGACCCTCTTTTCTGACCTGGTTGAGGGCAGGAGAGAAGCAGGCCCCCAAGGCCATGTGCACGCCTGCTGTCCTCTAACCCTGTTAGGTGCACGAGGCAGGGTTGCGGCAGTGACAGGATGCATTGAAGAACCAGTTCCCCAGGAGACAGAGGGGACACTGAGGTGGCCGCAGCAGGAGGCCTGGGAGCTGCAGCTGTGATGTCTCCTCCGGCCAGTGCTCCTCGACCCCAGGCTGGAAGCTGAAGGTGTCAGGGAGGCTCCATGGTTCCAAGTCATTGGGACCCACCCCACCAGGGAACTGCTGCAGGGTCCTGGGGCCTCCTCTCTCTGTCCCTGGGTTCTGGAGGAGAGGACGTCAACCGCCCCCAGATGAACAGTGTTGCAGAGAGAAAACACAGCCACGCAGATGGAAGCAGGGGTTTTATCATGGGCTGTAACCCACAGGAAGCTCCCTTTTATTGCCCAGTGTCCTCGTGAGCCGAGGCTCCAAGTCATTGCTGCCCCATTAGAGCTGCGTCTCCTGCCACCCAGCTCTGAGGGCTGACGTGCAGGAAGAATGTGCGTTTAAGGACTGGATGGAACTGCCAGTCACAGCAGCCCTGGTTCTGTGAGCAGGAAGGCCCTGGGTGTCTGCTGTCCATGGTTACCCCCGCCATATCCCTCATGCAGGATTCCGTGTGTCTGACGCACCCAGGACACCAGTCCCACGTGTCGAGTGTCAGGTGCACTCACAGCATGTGCATCGAGCACAGTGTGCTCTTGGGAGTGAAGAAGCAGAGTGTCTGGTGTGTATTCACACTGCCCGGTGCCAGACTCTCACCAACATCTTAAGAGTATTTGCTCATTTAGCCCCGAAAACAGCACTGCTGTGCAGGAGCCATGATTATCCCAACAAACAGGAGAGGAGATGGGGACTCAGAGAGGTCAGTGGACTTTTCTGGGGTCTGGGTCTGGTTGCACAGCTAGGACATGGCGGGGAAAGGACCTGGAGTGGACAGCCCAGCGACAGTCTCCTCCCTAAGCCTTGACCTTGGAGGTGCGAGAGGAGAAGGGGAGCCACCGAGGCAGGTCCTGCCGGGTCCCGGGAGGGGATTTGAGTTCAAGTTTATGGTGAAGGACAGAGGTGGGAGCCCATCCGGGTTTTGTAAGTGTTGTTAAGATTGCAGAGGGCTCGAGACAGTGAGACTGCCCACCTGTCACCAGGGGTGGCCCTCACACGCTCAAGTCCTCCTCTTGGGTCGGGTTCAGGTTTGGTTAGTGCCAGTGAGGAGAAGCCATCACAGACCAGGAGAGAATGGGAGGACCTGGCTGTCTGCACCAGGACCCGGGCCCTGGGGCTTCGGAGATGGACCCGGGTCCCGCCAGCCACCTGCTGGCAATGGTCCTGCTCTCGGGCCCAGGACAACCCTCCCAGCCGGACCTCCTCCAGAATCAGAACCGCTTTTCCGCTTATGTCGGCTCAGAACCTTTATGAACTCAGCTGAGCTTCAGAGACTTGCATTTTCTCTCATGAAAGACCTTGAGGGCAAATCTTCATTTAATTAGAATTCGGAAGGGATGTCAAAATCTGTCTTTTTCCCCCTCCAACAGCCTTGCATGGGGCAGCTGCGTCCCTGACTGTGAGCCGGGCACCTACTTCGATTCCGAGCTGGTCAAGTGTGGGGACTGCCACCACACCTGCCGCACCTGTGTGGGTGAGTTCACGGCCGCACAGGCCTGGGTTTCGCTGTGCCGTGCCGTCCCGGGACCTGGGTGACGCAGGGGGGTGGCCGAACCCTCTTCAAACCAAGAAAGCCTTAGGATTCCTCAGTAGGCCAGGGGTTTCTAGTGGTAAAGTCACAGAGGCCCTGGCAGGGGCAGGAGGGAGGGGGGATAGGTTACTGTTTACAGGTGTGAAGTTTGAGTTTGGTAAGATGAAAATGTCTGTCTGGGGATGATGAATGGATGGATGGTGGTGATGGTTGCACAACATGTGAATGTACCTAATACCACTGAGCTGTACAATTAAAAAGATTTTATATTACCGACAGTATTACAATTTTACAAGCTAAAAAAGAAAAGTCAGAATGTCATACTTTAAAAAAAATTTTGGGCCCTGGCCAGTTGACTCAGCGGTAGAGCGACGGCCTGATGTGCGGGGGACCCGGGTTCGATTCCCGGCCAGTGCACATAGGAGAAGCGCCCATTTGCTTCTCCACCCCCCCTCCTTCCTCTCTGTCTCTCTCTTCCCCTCCCTCAGCCAAGGCTCCATTGGAGCAAAGATGGCCTGGGTGCTGGGATGGCTCCTTGGCCTCTGCCCCAGGCGCTAGAGTGGCTCTGGTCAACGGCAGAGCATCGCCCCCTGGTGGGCAGAACGTCGCCCCTGGTGGGCGTGCCGGGTGGATCCCGGTCAGGTGCATGCGGGAGTCTGTCTGACTGTCTCTCCCCGTTTCCAGCTTTAAAAAAAAAAATTGTATCCCAGGCTGGGTCGCTAGGTTGGTTAGAACATTGTCCCAAAGTACAGAGGTTGCCGGTTTGGTTCCTGGTCAGGGCAGATATAGCACCAGATCAATGTTCCTGCTCTTTCTCTCTCCCCTCCTCTCCTTCTAAAATTGATAAAAAGAATTAAAGAATTTGGTTTGGTTTCATTGAATTGAGAGGGGGGAGGAAGTGGGAAGTGGGGGAGAAAGAAAAGTCAACTGATTTTACTTAGTTCGATTTTAGTTGTGCGATCACTGGTTGCTTATAGGTGTTCTGACTGGAGATTGAACCTGTGACCTTTGGCATGCCGGGTTGACCTTCTATCCAGCCAGGGCCACTGGGGTGCTCTTAGAATGATCAGCCTGGGTTTCCCAGCTGAGCAGGCTGCGGACTGCTCGTGAGCGGGCCTGTCTGCAGCTCCGTGCTTGCACAAGAAGGCACAGTCCTGGACGCGACGCTGTAGACTCAGAGACGAGGGTGGTTCAGGTGCTGAAGGGAAGGAGGCTTTAAAACAGTGCCCTCGTTCTGTGTACCTGTCTTTGCTTACTGTGAACACTTTAGTCACAGAGAAAACTACTTCCATAAGAAAGTTTATGTCTTAAAATTCCCCACCGAGATGACAGCACAGATGTCTCCCAGGCACCGTGTTTATGTAGAACAGTGAGAATGCCTTTGCTTTATTAGGCTTCGTGCTGCGAGTCATTTGCACTCGGGTGTGGGAACGTGTCCGGAGTCTGTGGTCTCAGACGTGTTCCCAGCTGTCTTCTCCCGAGTCTCCTTCCTCACCCAGCACTGTCGTCCTTGTTCTGAGAATCGCCCGTTAGGTGGAGCTCGTTGCTGCTCACCATCGAGAATCAGGTGTCTGCTAGGTCACAGTTGCCGTAGCCCAGGTCCTGGGAGATGGGGCATGATGGGTGCCTCTCCTGCTGTGGACATGTGACCCCACGTGGCTGTAGGCTGTGCTCTCCAGCAGTGGGCACCCCGGAACCCTTGCAGCCAGGAGGAGACGTCCCTTCTGGGCCCCCCTGGAAGCCCCACAGAGCTGGGCCCAGCACAAGGAGCACAGTGGCTGCTCCCAGCTGTTTACCCTGTGGCCTTTTTTATTATTATTATTATTATTGTATTTTTCTGAAATGAGAAGCGGGGAGGCAGAGAGACAGACTCCCACATATGCCTGACCAGGATCTACCTGGCATGCCCACCAGGGGGTGATTGATGTTCTGCCCATCTGGGGCATTACTCTGTTGCAACTGGAGCCATTCTAGCACCTGAGGTGGAGGCCATGGAGCTATCCTCAGCACCCGGGCCAACTTTGCTCCAATGGAGCCTTGGCTGCAGGTGGGGAAGAGAGAGAGAGAAAAGAGAGGGGTAAGGGTGGAGAAGCAGATGGGCGCTTCTCCTGTGTGCACTGACCGGGAATCAAACCCGGGACTTCCACATGCCAGGCTGATGCTCTACCACTGAGCCAACTGGCCAGGGCTGCCTGTGGCCTTTTTGTCTCTTTCTTATTCTTTGTTTCTGAGACTCGGTACCTGGCCCAGGTTGACTGAAGAGCATTGCTGACGTCACTCAGTCAAATGTCACAGACACTTGAATCCGTAAACCTCAGGCCTGTGCTGTGCTAATGCTTTTGCCGTCAGTATTTCCATTCACTGTTCTTTTCCTGTGGCTCCGGATGGCTGGTGGCTGACAGTGTCCAGCCTCTGCTGGCTCTCCCTCACTGCTGGCTCTCCCTCACTGCAGCCCCTCTGTCACCGCAGGGTTTGTACCTTGCAGACCTACGGTGTCTGGATGTCTGTCCTCCTCCCCGTACACGCCTGCCCGGGTTCTTTTCAAGATCCTGGGACGTGTGTATCAAGACCAAAGCGGAAAGTCAAGACACAGCCTCTCTCCCTGAGCTTTAGAGCAGCAACCATAATCTCAGTCACCAGGTCGGGCCCACAGAACCTGGCTGTGCTGGGCGGGAGGAAGGGGAGCCCCACACCTGCTCCTCCAGCTGCCACAGAGCTGTGTGGGGGACGATTTGGCCAGACCATAAAAGAGATAGATCCGGGGGCATCACGTGTCTGACCACTGGGGACAGATCTTCTTTTTCTACCTAGTCAGCAGCTTCTGAAATCGCTGTGGGGGCTCAGACAGCCAGATTCCAGACCCCGAGGGGGAGGTTCTCTCTTTCCCGGAGCCTTCTCCTTTGAGTGAGCCCAGCGTCCCTATCACCACCTCTGTCTGTGTCTCTAGGGCTCTCATGGCCCAAATGCCCACCTCCAGCTGACCCAGAGCTTCCTGAGAAAGGTCCCCAGGAGGCATCGAGGACAAGCAAAGGTGCCCCAGGTCCAGCGATTCCTCTCGCCCAGAATTGTTCACCTGACACGTCCCGGGTCATGGAACTGCTACCGAAGCCGATGTGGCCGCTGCTCCTGCAGAGACTTGCTCTCCAGGTGGCTGTCCCTGTGTCCGACTGTCCCAAGAGCCTGATGGTGCACTTGGGTCTCTTTCTGCCAAACCTGTGTGGGCATTTTATAAGCTGTGTGTTCTGATTTTTACTGATGTTAATTATTTTGACAAATATTTCATATATTTTCATTGAAATGCACAAATCTGCTTGATCGACTCCCTGTGACAGGGGAGTAACATTTGCCTTAAATTTTTTCCAGCTTGTACGTCTCCATTTGGTTCTGCTGCCCCTTTATACACATCCAACTTGTCCCTGTGAGCTGGGGAAACCAGCAGGTGTTGACTGAACCCACAACTCCGAAGAGGAAACCCACAGAGCAAATACAGTGTTAACCTTAAATTAATAAAAGAGTTAATGTCCCACCACTGAGGAGCCTGTGTTTATTTGTGAGGCACAATGATCGACGTGGGTGCTGACCGGTGTGTGCAGTGGCTTTATTTGGGGTTTCTGGATCTCTCCATTGTCATTCTGGGGGGGAGGTCCTGGAGCATTAGGGATGTCACTGTAACAGAGGCATGGGAGGAAGTAGAGCTATGAGAGCTTGTGGGGCAGAGTCTCAGCACACGGGTCGCTCCTCACCGAGAGCTGCCAAGGAGGTCGAGTTGGGTTTCTGCACAGACTGAAGTCCCCCACCCACGGGTTCCATGCTGCATGCATTCTCACTGCGGCCTCGTGACAGGGCCAGGCACTTGGGCTCGCTGGAAACCCTTAGGCTGCAAATGACAAAAATGCCCCAAATAGAACTGATACAGGAAGAAAGCAAAGTGGGTAAAGGTCACTGTTTTGGAATTTCAGGGCTGACCCAGAATTTCAGGGAAGGGCACAGCTGGGCCTTGGGAACCTTGGGACCAGCACTCATGTTCCCTGGACCCTCTTTGCATGGTAGCAGTGTCCTCCTCTCCAGTGGACGGGACAAACAACAGAAACACGCACTTCTTCCAGGTGAAATTGGGACAACCTCCAACCCCCCAAACAGCCTTTCTGTATCTGCTTCTCACCTGTGGTTGCTCCGCCCTGCACCCGTGCTCCCTTGTAACATCAGCCATGGCTGCAGGGACAGGCGTGCAGCAGAGCCCGGCTGCAGGGAGTTCCCCCAGGGACAGCTCTCAGAAAGCACAGCTCACACGAGCGTGAATTGACCAGAGTTGTCAACAGGAGGAGTGAAGAAATGAGTGTGTTTGGGGGACTGTAGACAGGACCAGGCTGAATATTGATAAGGATTCAACCTTGCCTGACTGGTGGTGGCACAGTGGACCTGGGACGCTCACGACCCAAATTCGAAACCCTGAGGTCACTGGCTTGAGTGCAGGATGATCAAGATTATCCCAAGGTTGCTGGCTTGTGCAGAGGTTCACTGGCTTGGCCTGAGCCCCCTGTCAAAGCACATGAGAAAGTAATCAATGAACAACCAAAGTGTCGCAACTACGACTTAATGCTTCTCATCTCTCCCTTCAGTTCTCTCTCTCACTCAAAAAAAAAAAAAAGATTTAGAACCAATAGGGCTAAATAATTAGAAAAAAACGTTTTATTCCCCACTGACTGACACGAGACTAGGATGGGTAAGCAAAAGAAAGGCTTAGGTGTTACTACAACAGTCAGGGGTCCCCAGACTTTTTACACAGGGGGCCAGTTCACTGTCCCTCAGACCTTTGGAGGGCTGCCACATATAATGCTCCTCTCACTGACCACCAATGAAAGAGATGCCCCTTCCGGAAGTGCAGTGGGGGGCCAGATAAATGGCCTCAGGGGGCTGCATGCGGCCCACAGGCTGTAGTTTGGGGACACCTGTAAAATTATGTTTCTGCTAGTACATTTTATTCCAAAATGTAAATGGTTTTTCTTTGTTGCAGATTAATAACAAAAATTTAAGTTATTCCAAAAAGGTGTAAACTACTATTTTAAGTATATACCCTTCTACACAATTCTACATACACATTTTCTTTTTTCTATTTTTGGTGAATTTAATTTACTATTTTCGGTTTTTAAGGACACAAATCTTGAGAACTTTCAGCTTCTTTCTCTAATATTTGAATTTAAGAATGCACATTTGCCCATCATTTTTGGTTAGTTGTATTTTTATGATTCAGTTGAAATTATTTTGTAACTGTTATGGTTATATATTTTGGAGGTTATTTATACTTTATATAATTTTAATCCGTTGCAGTTCCTTGATACTTGCTTTAGAATAACAATATGGTTACTTTAAAAAACGTTCTAAGTGTGTGTTTTTGCTGCCACCTCGTGTGCATCTTGGGAATAACAGCTTAGTGCGCATCAGGAAATTTGGCTGTAGTGGATTATCTATGAATGTTGAATGCAATTTTATGTGGATGTGTATTTCATAACTTTTAAACATAAGGACTTTCTAGGTGCCTTTTGTTACTGATTTCCACATTAACTGACATTAGATCAAAAAACATACTTTAATTTAAAAATTTTAAATTGCTCGAAACTTGCTGTTTAGTATGCTATGGTCAGTTTTTAAAATATCCCAAGTGGCCTGACCTGTGGTGGTGCAGTGGATAAAGTGTCAACCTGGAAATGCTGAGGTCGCTGGTTCAAAACCCTGGGCTTGCCTGGTCAAGGCACATATGGGAGTTGATGCTTCCAGCTCCTCCCCCCTGTCTCTCTCTCCCCCTCTCTCTCTCCTCTCTAAAATGAATGAATAAATAAATAAATAAATAAATAAATAAATAAATAAATAAATAAAATATCCCAAGTGAGCTTCTCTGCTGTCATCTCTTGGTGTGCATTTTGGGAGAAACATTTTAGTTCTGTTTAACAGGGAGAGTTGTTGAGTATAGTGGATGATCTGAGTATTGAATCCAATTTGTTGCTCATGTAGTTTTTTATACCCATACTGATTTTGGGGGGGATGTGTGTGTGGAAGGTCTGTGGGCTCTGAAAGATGTGTGCTCTGTAGCTGTGTTCTATAGGCATTTAATTTACGTTACTAAGTGTGTGTGAACTAGAAACTTCCTGGTATATTGAACTTACCACTATGAAGTGCTCCCCTTTATTTCTAGTATTGCTTTTGCATATGAGTCTATTGTATGTTATTACATAATTTTCATTTGGTTGATTTTTGCATAACATATCTTTTTCCATTCTTTCCCTGTTAATCGCTGTACTCTGCTGTTTTAGGTGGCTCCCAGTGTTTTATCTGAGTTATGAATGGTTATTAAAATGAATTGGTTTTGGTGGAGGACATGATGTCATTGTGCAGTATTTTCCCCATTCAGTGGTCCCAATGCCACTTATTCTATAATATATAATACATATTTCCCATTGATGCAAGGAGACATCTTTACCATAGAAAAATTTCATATGAATTTGAGTCTGTTACTTTACATTTTATTCTGTTCCATCAACTCATTTATTTATAACATTTCCCCCCACTGTTTTAATTAATGTGGCTCCATAATACAATACATTTTTGCATCTTGTTGTGCTAGCTTCTATTCATTTTCTAGGATTTTGTTTTCAATTTTTTAACAATCAAACTTAAAATGAGCTTATTTTAGTTTAAAAAACCTACCTGCTATTGTAATTCACATCATAATATATTTATAGACAACTTTGGAAAATGTATATCCTTATATATTTTTTGTATCCAAGAATAGGATGTGAATTTTTACTTGTTCACATATCTTTTATTGGGTGGTATGTTAAAATCTCATTCATGCAAATTGTGCACATTAGATCTTCAATTTACTGTTTGTACACAAAAAGGATATTTATTTCAGCATGTTATTCCCACCTCAGTTTAATAAATTCTATGATTTGTAATAATTTTTAAGTCAATCCTCATGTGTTATCGAGGAAAATTAGCTATTGTGCACTAATAAAATTACTTTGCTTTAGCTGTATGAAAACATAAAAATAGTAAAAACATCATGAATAAATGAGATATTGTGAGGAATTAGAAAAATTATTTTTGTTATACGTTTATTAAGGATTATGCACAATAGTAACAAGATTGTTAGCATTTTTAAATGAGTTCAAGTCCTGGAACCATGGTGTTCTAGAAATGAGAAGTACTTTATAATTGAAAAGTGCAATGGCAGAGAAAGTTTGCAGGCTAGTGCAAACTTCTGCCTGAAGGGCAATTTGCATGTGAAGCGCCTATACATGAAAGACTTGAGGCTGCTGTTTTAAATTTGAATCTAGACCCTGGCCAGATGGCCCAGTAGATGGAGCATCATTCTTACACACCGAGGTCACAGGTTTGATCCCTAAATCAGTGAATGCACAACTCTATGGAACAACTAAGTAGAACAATGACTTGATGCTTCTCTCTCTCTCTGAAATCAATGGGGAAAAAATTGACCCTAGTTAACTGCCAGCAGCCCTTCTTTGTAGGTGTCTTTTTTCTTACTATCCACCTATGTGTCAAATGGTGTGTGAGTTGCACGGGGTCCCCTGGGAAGAGGGGATAGAAAAGGCATGGAGGAGAATTCTTCAGCCCAGCTCCAGTCAGCTATTGAGCAGAGGGGGTGCCTGGGGAAGTAGGTGTCCTAGTGACCTCAGGACAAAATCTCCAGCCTGGCTCGAGTTCAGTGTGCGAGGAACAAACAGAGTGGGGGCCCCAGGAAAGTAGCCAGGACAGACCGCGAAATCTCCACCCGTGCTCCAGTGAGCATGTTAGGGGCTGCGGGGGTGCCCGGTAGTGGAGACCTGGGAGAAAAATTCAGCGTGTGTTCTGGTCAGGGGTGAAGAATTGAGGTGTGAGTCAGACCCAGACTTGAGAGGAACAGCGGTGTGGGTGTGAGAAGAGGGTCGGAGCCCGGCCTCAGGGGCGCCTCTGGATCAGACAGCCTGGAGGTGGGCTGGGAGACCAGTAGCGCCCAACAGAGGAACAAAGACACACACACAACACACACACACACACTCGCAGCGCTGCACATGGAGTCAGGGACAAGTAGCACCCAACAGAGGAGGAAAGACACACACACACACACACTCACACACACACACACACACACACACACACTCGCAGCGCCACACACGGAGTCGGGGACAAGTAGCACCCAACAGAGGAGGAAAGACACACACACAACACACACACACACAACACACACACACACACACATACACACACACACACACACACACTCGCAGCGCTGCACATGGAGTCAGGACAAGTAGCACCCAACAGAGGAGGAAAGACACACACACACACACACACACACACACACACTCGCAGCGCCGCACACGGAGTCCGGGACAACAAGCAGCGACAAACACTCCCCGAGCCCAGCCGGCCGTCTTCGCAGTCAGAAGACCGCTGAGGCGGGGGTGGAGGTGTGGGGGGTCCTTTCCGCCTGCTAGACCCCGCCCCGGCCGCCTGGACTGGGAGGGCCGAGGAGCGCGCAGAGCCCAGGACCGGGAGGGGCACGGACTGCGAGGGGCGGGGCGGCCGCGCGGGACAGACAGCGTGCTCTCTCTCTCTCTCTCTCTCTGTCTCTCTCTCTTCCGGACGGCGAACTCTGGCGAGGGCAGGACATCTCCCTGTGGGAGGGTCAGTCCCTGGAAAGGAGCTCCATCCTCGCCTTAGAAGCTTTCTCCCCGGAGAGGGGTAACTCCCTGGAGAGGGTCTCCCTCCTAGGATTTGGTGACCTTCCCAGTGAGGGGCCCTTCGTCTGTAGAGTGGCTCTCCTTCCAGGGAGGGGCGGACCGTCCCAGGAGATGTTTCTATAGAGGGACAGCCTCTCCAGTGAGGGGAGGGAGACTTTCCCCGCCCCCCAATGTTTCTCTTGTCAACTTAAGTAACGTCAAAACCTGTAGAATTTTTTTTCCTGAAGCTGGAAACGGGGAGAGATAGTCAGACAGACTCCCGCATGCGCCCGACCAGGAGCCACCCGGCACGCCCACCAGGAGCAACGCTCTGCTCACCAGGGGGTGACGCTCTGCCCCTCCGGGGGGTCGCTCTGTCACGACCAGAGCCACTCTAGCGCCTGGGGCAGAGGCCAAGGAGCCATCCCCAGAGCCCGGGCCATCTTTTGCTCCAATGGAGCCTTGGCTGTGGGAGGGGAAGAGAGAGACAGAGAGGAAGGAGGGGGAGAGTGGAGAAGCAAATGGGCGCTTCTCCTGTGTGCCCTGGCTGGGAATCGAACCCGGTGTGCCGACGCTCTACCGCTGAGCCAACCGGCCAGGACCCCTGTAGAATTTTTATGAGTTTATTTGAGCCAAACTGTCGACAATTGCTGGTAGACAAAGTCTCAGCAGATTGATAAAATGATCTGGAAAATGGCATTTTGCCCTGTATTTTGTACATCAGAATCAAAGCAGAAGACAAGGGGGTTACATGAAATTGATTAGTGACAGGTTAGGGAGACCAAGAACGAGAACGCAAAGCAGTGGGAGTGGTTAAAAGTAAAAATGTATATAATTAAATTTCTTTTACGTGGGCAGTAATAAGAGTGCTAACAATGACCGTGATAACAACACGGAGTGTTCTGAGGAGTGCAGGAAAAAGTTACCCTTACATTTCCGAGGCATGCTATTGTTAGGTAGGATAACAGGCACCAGGGCAGGAAAAGGGGAGGGGGAACAAAGGGGTTTTATCTCACCCACTGAAGGAGGGAGTCAGCACTCATACAGTCTGCTAGAACAAAATCACCAGATGTCCAAATAGCTTTGAAACACTACGTTGGTCAGAGTATCAGCAAAAGGGAGCCTTGGAAGTTAGTTAAAAAGTATATGACTTCCAGGACCCCAACAGGTAGTGGTGCTCAGATTAGCTGAGTTGCCCACTTGTGCCTTGTGCCAGTGTAAGGTTGGTGGATAATGGGGATGGTCACATGGGGAACCCAGACCTGCGAACTTTGGCTAGGACCGCCCACAGCCAAGTGCACCAAAAGAAGCTTCGCAGGAACCCTTTGGAAAAAAAAAACGACTGTCTGCCAGCCAGTGAGATTTCACCACGTCATATTAGCTTGACTTCCCTAGAGGGACCCTTTAATATCTCCCACGTGGCTTAATCCTTGCGACTTCCCTGGCCTCCATCTCCTCCATCTTTCTTTCTTCGAGGTCAGGGAACCTCGCGGGGCGGGATGCGCTGTACACAATAAAGCCTTTTGTTATTTCACACTTGGTGGCTCTGGCCCCTTCTTTCCTTCTCGGTGGGGAAAAATACCTTACACGAAGTACACAGCTTTGCTTAATAAACTGCTTGCTTTGCTTGAACACTGCATCCTGTCTCTTGCCTGAATTCTTTCTTACCTGAGAAGCTACCTTGGACCTGAGTTTTCTTTGGTGCCATTATCAGGTACCTTAATGTAAATGCAAAAGACAACAGATAGGCTCAATTTAAGTAAGCCTTTGACATTTGTTAGAGAAAAATACCTCCCTAGGACATGACTACTCACCATGGACTGTTTTAGTTAGAAAGTTTTAGCCTGAGCAGGCGGTGGCACAGTGGATAGAGCTTCGGACTTGGACTCAGAGGACCCAGGTTCAAGACCCCAAGGTCTCCAGCTTGAGTGCAGGCTCATCTGGTTTGAGCAAAGCTCACCAACTTGAGCCCAAGGTCACTGGCTTGAGCAAGGGGTCACTCAGTCTGCTGTAGCCCCCTCCCAACCCCATCAAGGCACCTATGAGGAAGCAATCAATGAATGACTAAGGAGCCACAACGAAAAATTGATACTTCTCATCTCTCTCCTTTCCTGTCTGTCTGACTCTCTCTGTCTCTGTTGCAAAAAAAAAAAGAAAAAGTTGTAATTTCAGACCATCCTGTGTGGTTATTTTAGGTCTCTGAGTTATTAAGGCCACCATGCAAGCCTCCCCTGAGCTTTTCAGGTTCAGCATGTGGCCCCTTTTTGTCCACACCCTCCTCAGAGAGATGAGGCTTCCTAGTGCTCCCCTGTCTCAGTAGAGCCCAAGCTTTATGTTGATCAGGCGTCCCAGATTCAACTTCCTCATGCAGGGGGACACTCCTGCTTAACAGCAGGCTGGCAGCCACTTTGGGGCTACTCTTGAGGGGGCTATGAGGATTCTAATTATTGGTTCTGAGACCAATCTGGGACCCACAACCTTGGCACATAGGGAGGACACTCCATGCATGGAGACATTGGTCAGGGCACCATAGGTTTATTTATTTTTATTTTTTTATAATTATCTTTCAGTTGAAATAATTTTAGAATTCCAATTATAATGTATGTTGCAGGTTATTTAAAATGGTATTTAATAACTGTAAGTATAAGTACTTCCTGGTTTATCTGTTAATAATGATTTCAAGGTGAACTGTTATGAGAGTAGGAAACATGGGTTATGTAATTTCAAATCTTTGAAGTTTGTTGTCATTTGCTTTATAGTGCAATTTGGAAACTTCAAGATCCTCTCAGTGTGCATCTCTGCTGTTAGGTCGTGTGTATCTTGGGAATACGTTGATGGAGGTCAGTAGGAACACGGGTAGATATTATCTGTCAGTGGTCGACCCACTTACCTGCTTAAGTATAATTTTTATCTCTGTATTAATTTTCTTTTTTGTGTGGGAATCTATTGTTTCTGAGAGAGGTATTTGTAAGGTCGATGGATAATGGGGGATGGTCCTGTGGGGAACTCAGGCCCTTTTGAGAATTTTGGCTAGGACCACCCACAACCAAGTGCGCCAAAAGAAACTTCCCAGGAGCCCTTTGGAAAAGGGTCAGTGAGATTTCACCACATCTTATTAGCTCGACCACCATAGGGACCCTTTAAATATTTCTCACGCGGGTCACACCTTGCGACTCCTCTGGTCTCTGTCCCTCAGGACCAGAGGACCTCGTCAGATGGGAAGTGCTCTGTACTCAATAAAGCCTTTTATAATTCCACACTTCATGGCTCCAGCTCCTTCCTTCTTTCTCGGCGGGGAAAAATACCTTACATTTTGGTTCTGAAAAACCGGGAGGAGTTTGAAGTCTGCAAAGACCGCTCCTCTTCCCTTGCCCTCTGAGAAAGAACCAGGATCTCTGACCTTCCACCCACTTCAGCACAAGGTGCGGTAAGTCCCCTGCCTCCAGCCACCCTGGAGTTCTTTCTGCTGAGACTCCCTGTCTGGAAACCATAGCTTCGTCAGGAACCTGTTTCTCCTTCAAGTGCATGTGCCTGTGGAGACATCCCGAGCACATCCACTTTACCTTATCTGTTCATGGCCAGAGCTTGAGTTTTGGGACGCTGATACTCAAATCTGACCACTCCGAGAACTGAGGGTGGCCGTGGGGGCACAGGAATCTCCCTCCCTAAAGAAGAAAAAACTGTTCTTCTCTGCTGTGGCCAGGCCACAGAACACACTGAATTAGCCTCCTGAAGGGACTTCCAGTTTTAACAACCTCACCAATTTATCATCAAAAAAAGCTGGGAGCTGGTTGGAGATCTCTTACATTCAGGACTTCTAATTATTCACGCACCCGTCCTTAATCTCTGTGCCACTTGTTCTACATGCAGGCCTTTTTCTGGCCAGAGAAATCTCACCTAAAACCTCTACTCCTGATCTTTCCTTCTCCACGGAATCCCAAGTCTCTTCTCCTCCTGCCTGACCCCTGGGGGCGCCGCTCTCTCGGGACTTTTCTCTGGTCCCTCTGTGGACCTCTTTCGCTCTGTTCTCTTCCCTCGGAGAGCTCCCTCCCCTCCCTTTGCAAAATCCTGTTTCTTATTCACCACTACTAGTCTCTTTTTCTCCTCCCTTGCTGGCCAGGGGCCCCTCCCTTTTCCACTGTGTTCTTAAACCCCTCCTCCATCAGGTCATTCTCCACCTACCATTGGCTCTTACACTGGTTTGCAGGACCCCAAGGCCCAACCCCAATCAACTTGCAGGAAGTTCTGGCTCTGTCTTGCCTTTGGCTCCAGCATTTCCTGGCAGGATCTGGATGCCCGGCTCCCTAGGAGACCCCCTCCTTTTATCCTAACCCCCAAACCCCTATCTGAGACTGTGAACATGGCATTTAAAGTTTTTTTTTTGTTTTTTGGGGGGTATTTTTCTGAAGATGGAAATGGGGAGGCAGTCAGACAGACTCCTGCATGCACCCAACCGGGATCCACTCGGCATGCCCACCAGGGGGCGATGCTCTGCCCATCTGAGGCATTGCTCTGTTGCAACCAGAGCCATTCTAGTGCCTGAGGCAGAGGCCATGAAGCCATCCCCAGCACCCGGGCCATCTTTGCTCCATTGGAGCTCTAGCTGTGGGAGGGGAAGAGAGAGACAGAGAGGAAGGAGAGGGGAGGGGTGGAGAAGCAGATGGGTGCCTCTCCTTTGTGCCCTGGCTGGGAAACAAACCTGGGACTTCCGCACGCCAGGCTGACCCTCTACCACTGAGCCAACCGGCCAGGGCCGCATTTAAAGTTTTTAATGGTCCCAAATAGTAGAAACAGGCCAAGGCTATTCGCCAGGCCCACATGCAGCAGAAGGTAACACTCCAAACCCAGACTCTTGTGGCAGCCCTGAGGCTGGCAAAGCAACAGCAGCAAGGCACAGGAAGAGCCTGACCCAAATTCAAGACACAAATAGAAATCCCACCAGCAGCTTGCTTTAAGTCTGGCAAGCAGGGTCACTGGTCCCAGCAGAGCCCCTGCCTGTGGCTGCCCACTGAGCCTTACCCTGACTGCAAGCAGTCTGGTCACTGGCGGAGTGATTGCCCCTCGGCGCCTCTATGTGGAGGACAAGCCGCCCGAATGGGGAGGCCAATCCAGCCAGGTGGGTGCATCGGTCAAACTCCTAGGACATGGCCTGGACTCGGAAAACCCAGGGTATGCTGCAACTAGTGGGTAAGTCCATCTCATTTCTTGTGGACACAGGGGCTACCTTCTCTGTTTTGCCGTCACACTCTGGACCTCTAGTTTCCTCATGGGTCTTGGTTATGGGAATGGATGGTACCCTTTCCTTTCCCCTTTTTATGCCACTCCTGACATGCAGTTTTGCCTCAAGCTTGCCTCCTTACAGGACCACTGGCAGTTGGAACCACTGAGCTCCATCCATTTCCAGCTCACCAAAGGGCTGGACCATGCAAATCTTCCTATTACTCCTCTTCTTTTTAAATTCTTACAGGACTGCATTCACAAAGTTTCTCCAGTCATGGCCAAACAGATGTTACTCCTGACACCCCTCAAAGCCACCACCTTCTGATCTCCCCCTCCCCATGATGCCCCTAATCAGCAGGAAGTAGCCAGATGAATAAACGGCTCCCCTATTCTATTTAACACAAAAGGTCAGAATGTAAGATCGGTGAATAATGAGGAATGGTCCTGTGGGGAACTCAGGCCCTCCTGGGAATTTTGGCTAGGACTGCCCACAACCAAGTGTGCCAAAAGAAACTTCCCAGGAGCCCTTTGGAAAAGAGTGACACCTCTGTCAGCCAGTGAGATTTCACCACGTCATATTAGCTCGACCACCCTAGGGACCCTTTAAATATCTCTCACGCGGGTCACACCTTGTGACTCCTCTGGTCTCTGTCCCCTGGGACCAGAGAACCTCGTCAGGCGGGTAGCGCTCTGTACTCAATAAAGCCTTTTATTATTCCGCACTTTGTGGCTCCAGCCCCTTCCTTCTTTCTCGGCGGGGAAAAAGACCTTACAGTATTTTCTAACCCTAAATGAGAGAGTTGGTTGAAAGCCATGGTTATGTCCTGACTGAGTAGCTCAGTTAGGTAGAGTGTCATTCTGATATGCCAAGCATGTAGGCTCGATCTTCAGGGGATGTCCAGGAATTAAACAGTGAATTCATGAGAACATAAGGACTGTTCATATTTGGAGTTTAGCCATTCTAATAGGGTAAACTCTATTAGAGTGGGTGCCATATTATTGTAGTCTGAAGTTGTCATTTCCTGATGTTATATATCAGTCAGAGCTTATTTTTGCAAGGTTAAGTAGTTTCTCTTCTCAACATAACAAACATGAAAACGGGATTTTTTAGGAGTTTATTTGAACTTAAGTGACTTAACGTTTGCGATGAAGACCTTCAATCCTGCAGAGACTCTCAGCATAGCAATTTCTTTTTTATTTATTTATTTTATTTTAAAAAATCATTTTAGAGAGTGGAGAGAGACAGAGACAGAGAGAGAAGGAGGAGGAGCAGAAAGCATCAACTCCCATATGTGCTTTTACCAGGCAAATACAGTCTTTTTTTAAAAATTACTTGTTTGTTTGTTCATTTGTTTTATTTATTTTAGAGGGTGGAGAGAGAGAGAGTGCAAGAGAGCGAGAGAGGTCATTTCTTTAATGCATGTGAAATAAAAGAAAGGAGGGAAGATTCCACGAGGGCCTGAGAGTCAGAGCTGGATGGGATGAGCAAGTAGGGAAGAGTCTGTCCTCTCAGCGTTTTGCAGGAGGGGACTGTCAGGGGCCAGGTCAAAGGTATGATCCTATTGATGCACAGAGTGGCCAGACACAGGTCAGTGATGGCAAAGAGAAGCCTTTTTGTAAAGAAGTGAGCTCCCAAGGGTGTGAGTTCCCACCTCAACCTGTTCAATTTGTGAATTTCTATCGAATCAGGAGGAGGTCCCATTCCACTGAACCCTTTCTTGTCCACACTGTGTTCTTCCACCTGGAGTCTGTTTGGATACTAATTCATTTGCAGTGGGGCTATTCGTTTTAGAGTACTATGTGAATATTGATCAGAAATGCATTGTAGTTTTGTCAGTTTGTGGAAGAGAAATGTTTCATCAAGTACATAGTGAATAAAGATGTTCTCTCCATTTCTGGCTTGTGTTTGTATCATATGAATAGTTTTTTTTTTTAAATAGTTGATTTTTAATTTTATAAAATCCTTGGTTTTTTCTATTTCGATGGGTCCCTGAAACATAGAAGAATGGTAAGGGGCGTGGTGGCCCCCCTGAGGCCTGAGGCACGGGAAGGAGGTGGGAGGCCAGCGGTGGGGAGAAGAGAGGTGCCGTAGGCTCAGGTACCATGCAGTCTGGACCTGCAGTGTGAAGGTGTGGGGACCTCCGTCCAGACTCCAAGGGAGGTGGTCGCCCAGGTGGCGTGAAGGTGAGATGCATTCGATGTACTAACGTGGGTTTTGAAGGAAAGTGAGAAAGTGGGGGACTGTCAGGTTTTCTTTACAGCTAGTGCTCGACTTACGACCATGATTGCTTCTGACAGACCAGTCGTAACACGATTTGGTTGTAAGTTGAGTGGGCTATATGTACAGTACTGTGATATGATGTTATAGAAATCTTTAAGTCATATTTTACCATAATTTTCTTTCATTATTGTTATATATCATAATTTCTTTGTTCATTTTATGCCATTTGTATCATCTCTACACCATTTTGTTTCTTATTTTTACATTCATCAGGTTTAAGTAAAACACTGCATTACCAGTACAACTGGTTTAATATTTGAAAAGACAATTTCCTCTTGGTAGACATCTTGGGAGGGGTTTGATGAAAAATATCCAGGACACAAAACACAAATTGCTGTACCAAGTCTGGGATAACAGTTGAAATGGTGCATGCAGAGATGGTAGTGCTGCTGGAAGCTGGTCCGCACTGTCGTATGCCCAGCTGGGGAACACTTGTGCTGCCAGACGTGGATCAGTTGTGGCTAGTGATTGTGATCGTAAAGTCGAATGTTCATAAGTTACATAGGTCATAAGTCGATCAATATTTGTATTGCTCATGTGTGCAGGTGTTGGTCAAATGAGTTTGTAAATATGATATATGTGTTTTCTCGCTTGTGATTTGTGTTGGGTGTGGGGGACGGACTGTGGGCAGGCAGGGTCATTGTAGCCTAGGGTTTAGTTTTAAGATTGGGCTTTTCCCCATACCCTTGACTGATTGTATGATCTGGGTGGTGCACTCTCATGAGGAATCCAATTATGACTCGGGTAAGTGGCTTTGTATCAGAGACTTCCTTGTTTGTATATTGGATTAAGGGTTTTTGGTTTTGTACACTATAAAGTGGGACAGACCAGGAGTTGGCTCACACAGTTCCTGCTATCACAATTGCAGGGGCTTCCCTGATCCCTTGCCCTTCATGGGAAAAGCTGGTTTGTCTTGTCTTCTTTTGTGGTTTGCCTGTCTTGGTGAGACACCAATAAATAGGATGGCCCACCATCATCCGACTCCACCATTTCTTTACCGTCTGCCCAAATCCAATGGGAACCTGCATGTGAATGGCCATGATGGCGGCTCCTGGCTTTACAGCAGGGAAGACTGAGTTTCCTGTGTATCGGTGCGCAGTGTTTTTATTACCTTTCAGTTCCAGTGGCATTGTAACTGCCAGTTTCATTTATTTTGTGGGTTATTGAGAAGTGCACTTGATAACTTGTAGTGATAAGGGCTCTGTAGTTACTTTTTTGTTGTGGAGTTTAGAGGAATCGCCTGGAGGGAAAGATACATTGTCTCTATTTGTTACCACTTGAGTCTAGTCTAGTCTAATATTTTTCAAATATGCTATCAGTGCGATATCCTGGCGCCCTCCTGTGAGTATATCGGAGAATGACTCATTAGCGCAGGTGCACAGTAGAGCAGATCCTCTATGAAGGTGGAACCCACTCTGCCGTTCACGTAAGATTTTTTATTGTCCTTACTGATTTTTTTGAAGCAGGGTGTCTATCGTTTTTGAAGGAGTGATGGTTCATCTCTGAATGAGAGAGGTGTGTTGAATATATTTCAATGATAGTTTTTCTTGCTTTTTTTTTTTTTTTTGTAACTGTGCTGTAAGTGAAAGTTTACATTACGGAGTTTTTATTAAGTATAGAAAAAGTTGGAATTACCGAGTGAATAAAGCTTATCGATAGGAAGCACTACTGTTTTCAGTGATGGCTTTTGCCCTCAATCATAACAGCTGTACAATATCTATTTATACAACGTTTGCCTAATATAGGAGGGCTCCACAGTAGGTTTTCTCTGTGATTGTGAGAAGGAATTAATTGTCGTATTCATATTTATAAATTTTTTTTTAGGTTCTGCTTTCTTTTTTTTAAAGACTTTTTATTTATTCATTTTAGAGAGGAGAGAAGGAGGAGAGAGAGAGGGGGGGGGAGGAACAGGAAGTATCAACTCCCATATATGCCTTGACCAGGTAATCCCAGGGTTTTGAACCGGCGACCTCAGCATTCCAGGTCGACGCTTTATCCACTGTGCCACCACAGGTCAGGCGTATTCATATTTATAAATTCTTTTATTTTCTTTGGAATGACCATCACCCTTTATTCTCCACACTGTGCAGAAGTTTTCCCACAGTTTCCCTTGCACTCTGCGCATCCCTTTATGGTTATTGCATTTCAGAATATCTCCTATGTTGAGGCTCCTGTTTATAGTCTCTAAAGAAGGACTCTTCCAAGGCAGCTTTTAGTTTTATGAGTGTCAGTTAATTTATTTTGCTAAAGTATAGGTGAACAGATTCATGGCTGTTTTTATGTAAACGAACCATTGTAAACTAAAGTGGTGTGTGAGCTGCAGGGCCTGTCTCGAGGACTAAGACCGGGCCTGGAGGGAGGTGAGAGGTGGGGCCCAGGCGGAGATGCGGGCGGGACTGGTGGAGGGAAATTGGGCCCGAGCAGGTTCGAGATGAGGCGCAGGGGAAGAGGCAGCAAGTTGGCAGACTTGAGGTGTGGGGCTTCCGACACGGGCCGCTGTTCGCGGGTCGGGAGGTGCAGAATTCAGATCAACGTGAGGGTATCCCCGGGGCGGGATAATGGGGCGGGGGGAGAGGGGGGACGGGACAGAGGGGATAAGAGCGAGTGAGAGATTTGGGAGGAGGTGCAGTCAGCTGCAAGGAGAGAAGAGCGTCGGGACTGTTAGTAAGGCATACGCTTCTGCCCCCCGTGTACGATCAGCAAACCAACCTGCTGTTTGTATTTATGTTCCTCTTCATCTTGTTTCATGTGGGTAGGGTTTGTCTTCTGAGTACTGTTGAGATTTTAGGTGTGTGTCCTGGGGGAATGTCCTCTACACTGTAGGTACTTGTGAGGAGCTGTTCCTTCCATTCACTGCCTGGAATTAACATCCAGCCAGATCCCCATGCCATTGATAATATTAAATGGCGCCATGTTGGGCTGAATATGGCCCCAGGGCATATTCACCTTTGATCCAGAAAGCACAGCCCTGGAAGCTTTGAGCGACCTGGCCTTGGAAGTAGTATTTTCATCATCGTTCCTTTGAAATTATTTTATAAGGCTATCATTGATTAAATTTTGTATTTTTTAATTTAATGTTTGTTGGTCAAATAAGTTTGTAAATATCATATATATGTTTGCTTGCTTATAGTGTTGTAAGGTACCAAAAGGCTGAACGTTGATATTGATATTCTGGGAGGAAAGGTCAGGCTTTCCTATCAGGATTTTCTGTCCCATCCCTCCTTTAGGAAGAGGAGGGAGAAGAATGTAGAAGTTTCTGGCTTGCAAGAACAATAGGTCATTCAGTTTTAAATCTAAAATAAAGGTTAACTGAGGAACTTCTTCTCTTTCAATAGGAGGCAGAATTTACAGACCACCTTACATTGGCTGTAGTTCCTCCCTTTCCGGGAATCTTGAGTGTAAAATACCTCTAGGCTAGTGAGGGAAGATGAACACTGAAAGATTTGTAAATGTCTTTGATTGTATTACCTTAAGAGTTTCTTTTGGCGAGCCTGGTTGTGGGCAATCCTAGCCAAAGTTCGCAGATCTGACCTTTCCCATTATCCACTGACCTTAGACTGACAATATTTGGCTCTCTATATGCTGGTGAGCAGTCTTTCTCACATCTAAAGAATGTTAAGACCAACGTACGATCACGTTTAAGGGATGGAAGTCTCAACGCCTGCATAAAGCTTAACCTCAACACGTATCAACCAGACTACAAAGCCATCAGAAAAACCATGCAAAGCCATCAGCAAAAGTCGCATTAATGATAAGAAGTACTTTATTCATCATTGGTTAGCAACAGCATAACAATGTTATTAAAAAGAATTCAGAGACTTATTGTACTTTAAAATTGTTGGTCTTACTACATAAAATGCACACATTTAGTAGTATTTAGTGTTAAACATATTGTATGGCTCTCATAGAATTACATTTTAAAATATGTGGCGTTCATGGCTGTCTGAGCCAAAATGGTTCCCGACCCCTGGTTTAGAGGATACACAAAAACATTAAGACTTTCAAGATAACACAATCAAATATATTTACAATCTTTTAGGGTTCATCTTCCCTCCTTTGCCTAGAGCAGCGGTTCTCAACCTGTGGGTTGCGACCCCGGCGGGGTCGCCTAAAGCCATCAGAAAATATATAATGCATATCAGGTATTTACATTCCGAATCATAATTGTAGCAAAATTATAGTTATGAAGTAGCCACCAAAACTATTTTTTGGTTTGGGGTCACCGCAACATGAGGAAGTGTATTGCGGGATCACGGCATTAGAAAGGTTGAGAACCACTGGCCTAGAGGTATGTTACTCTCAAGATTCCAGGAAGGGAGGTATATAAATTCTGTTTCTTATTGCAAGAAGAAAGAAGTTCCTCAGATAACCTTTAAAACTAAATGACCCATTGTTCTTTCAAACCCAAAACTTCTACATTCTTCTCCCTCCCCCCCCAAAGGAAAGATGACCTTTCCTCCTAAAATAACAATATTAATTTTGTAGCTTTTTGGTACCTTTACTACACAATAAGGATTGTTTCATTGTAGCTATGTAAGAGATGAATAAGTCATCAGAGCTTGGAAGGTAAAGGAAGAAATGAGGTCATGTGAGGTTTTGGCAACATCCATCTTTTTTGTAAGTTATAAGTCCAGTAATGATGAAATGAAGTAGTGACTGTGTTTAATTTTCAATGAGTTTAGGGCACAGATGCAAGGTGTAGTAGAAATTCTAAGCACCGTAAGTCATCACCTGCTCTGAGGAGGTCATGGGTGGCGGGGGCTCACAGTCTGGTCAGAGTTTTTGTTTTCAATGAGAAAAAGTTTAGAGAATGAAATGTGGACTGTAAAAGAAAAAGAGGAAAGCGTGTAAGTGATCTTAATAAGCAGTTAGGAATGAGTGATTTACGATTTATGCAAAGAAGCAGCGATGTGGACATGTGCACTGCAGTTCATCACAGTGGGAATAAGTTTTCTCAGTTGTGAGGTCCTCCTCGCCTCTCTCCTGAGTGTTCTCAGCCTGGGACATGGTGCTGCAGGGATTGCAAGATGAATACTTTGTGTTTATTGTTACTGTGTAAGTTTCAGCTTTCATGTGGGTAATTGAAGAGAGGTATGTTTTTTAAGATCTAGGATCAGCAGCATGACCTGCTGTTTGTATTTTATGTTACTCTTCATCCAGTGTAATGTAGGGGAGTAGGGCTTGTTCGTCTTCTGGTTACTGTTGAGCTTTAAGGGCAGAATCATGTGAGTCCTGGGTGAACATCTTGTGCATTGTAGGTGTTCCTGAGCAGCAGTTTCTTGTATGCAATGCTTGGAAGTAACTCCTAGGTGAAGCTCCACTATTTTAAAAGTATTAGGTGCCACCATGTTGGCTGAAAATGCCCTTGGGGTATATTCACCTTTGGTCCTGAAATACTGCTGGAGAAGCTTTGAATAATCATACTTTGGAGATAGAATTTCCATCATCATTCCTTTGAAATTATTTTCTAAGGGTGGCATTGAGTTATTTAGGGTATTTTTATGTTCATTTGAAAACATATTTATGTAGTGATATAGTGATTACCTTTCTTCACAGGGTTCTACGTGGAGGGTCACCAGAGTTATAAAGAAAGTTCACTTAATTTTAGTGTATTGAAATGTGTAGAAAGTTTGCCTATGGTCCCATAAGGTTAGTGTATAAAAAGTAAAGTATGATAGAGTTGATTATTTAGGGTATAGTGGAGCAGTTATGTACATGGAATTTTATGGGGCATTTAGGTTATTAATTTCTTTATTTTTACCTCATTACAGAATTTTGGTTGCTTGTATCAGTTTTGAAAACAGTGCTCTATTGCCAATCCATAGAGGTGTGTAGAATCTCCTTTTATAGCTATGAATATTTCTGTTTTGCTCTTTAGCTGGGCTGGTGGTGTATGGTTTGACTTTGTTATAAATTGCATGTGGAGGGAGACATTCCTGGTGCACTGAGTTTATTTGAGTGAATTAGTGTTTTTTGTTTGTAGGACCATTTTTTTGCTGTAGAATGTACTGTATGTCATGTAAAATTTTTTTGGTTGTTGTTTTCACTTATTTTAATGTCTTGCTCCTTTATGTCATAGGCAGCTCCGAGGATTTTATTAGTGGAGGGTGGATATTAACATTAAGAAGGAAGCGATTTAAGTGGATGGCAGGATGTAGGGGTGCCATTTCTTTTCTTTTCTTTTTTTTTATAGAGGCAGAGATAGACAGGGACAGACAGACAGGAACGGAGAGAGATGAGAAGCATCAATCATCAGTTTCTCGTTGTGCGTTGCGACTTCTTAGTTGTTCATTGATTGCTTTCTCACATGTGCCTTGACTGTGGGCCTTCAGCAGAATGAGTAACACCCTGCTGGAGCCAGCGACCATGGGTCCAAGCTGGTGAGCTCTTTGCCCAAGCCAGATGAGCCCACGCTCAAGCTGGCGACCTCGGGGGTCTCGAACCTGGGTCCTTTCATATCCCAGTCCGATGCTCTATCCACTGCGCAACCACCTGGTCAGTCTTTTTTTTTTTT